>NC_091285.1:546005441-546221438 GCF_032444005.1 Ranitomeya imitator
TGTCGGGGCGGTCCGTGACCGCTCCTGGCACATAGTGACGGATGTCAGCTGCGATAAGCAGCTGACACCCGGCCGCGATCGGCGGCGCTCCCCCTGTGAGCACTGCCGATCGCATATGACGTACTATTCCGTCCATGGGAATTAAGGCCCACCCCACATGGACGGAATAGTACGTCTAATGGCAGAAAGGGGTTAAAATCCAAAATATTGGCTTACTGAAATGTATATTCAGTAAATGCACTCAATACTCAGTCGGGGCATGAAGTCGATCAGCCTGTGGCACTGCTGAGGTGTCATGGAAGCTCAGGTTGCTTTCTTAGCAGCATTCAGCCCATCTGCATTGTGGGGTCTGGTGTCTCTCATCTTCCTCTTGACAATACCTCATAGGTTCTCTATGGGGTCAAGGTCAGATGTGTTTGCTGGCCAATCAAGCACAGTGATACTGTTGTTTTTAAACCAGGAATTGGTACTTTTGGCAGTGTGGACAGATGCCAAATCATGCTGGAGAATGGAATTTCCATCTTTGAAAAGCTTGTTGGCAAAGGGAAGCATGAAGTGCTGCAAAATTTCCTGGTAGATGGATGCATAGACTTTGGTCTTGATAAAACACAGTGTACCTATACCAGCAGATGACAAGCTTCCCCAAACCATCACCGATTGTGGAAACTTCACACTAGACCTCAAGCAGCTTGGATTGTCTGTCTCTCCACTCTTCTTCCAGACTCTGGAACCTTGATTTCCAATGTCTAGTGTAGCAGTTCTCTTAAGAGATTACTTTCAATTAACGGGGTTGTCCACTACTAGGACATCCATTACTTACTCTGAATGTTTGACCTCGTTAAAATTAAAACACAGACTCTGCAATACTGCTTATAGCTTATGTGAGGTTTCTACGTCACGTGAGCCCTGTGCCCAATCACTGTTAGCATCACTGTCCCCTTCTTCAGATGTAAAAGAAATCAACAGAAAGTGAAAGCTCTAGCTGACCACTCACTTATTGTATGAGTTATATGTTCACAGGAGGAGAGAGTGACACAGCCCTTATTTGGCACATTGCTTACATGTCATAACAACCTCATGTGAGCCCCAGGAGTGTAGACCAAAATGGAAGTACACTGACACGGGAGGTGAGTATAAGTGGTTTTATTTTAACAGGGGCAAAGTCAGTCTTTTATAGGGTGTACCTGAAAGGTTGAGTCAATATGGGCATATTATAAGGTCACTAAGTAGACCACAATGCTTGAACTGATTAACCCAAACTTCCAGCCTCAGGCTGGAGTCACACTTAATATATTAAAAAATCGGTCCGATTTTGATGGCCGAGAATGGCACAATTGTTCTCTGTATGGTCATCCATGTGTAATCCATATGTAATGCGATGATGCGATTTCCTGGCATCTAGTATCCATATGACATCCGTATGCAATCCTTATGCAATGCGATTTTAACATGAGCTTTTACATACAGCAGTTCCCTGTATGTAAAAGCTCATATTAAAATCGCATTGTAATACGCATCATTTTAAAATCAAATATTCTTCAAAGCATATATATATACTGTATATGTATATAAATATTAGACAGATAGAAGAAAAGGATAGAATAAATTGCATACAGTACATACATACAGAATAGATAGTGTCACGCCGTAAACGGCGATAAAGGGGCAGGACGGCGTATTGGGACCCGCACCTGTCCCTACCACTTAAATGGGTCCCTGGCTTTCCCTTATCTCGGGGTTACCTATGATGGATAGGAGGCCCGAGCCACCAGCATATCCCTGTCTCCTGTGCAGTCTCTATCATGGGCCCCCTCTCCCCCCAAAGGAGGTGGACTGCACCAGTGTAATAATACAACAAATAACAGGGTATACAGACAAAGTAACTAAATGTCTCAAACTCACCAAATGCTCACACAACCACAGAGGAAACACAGATAAGGGAAGAGAAGAATAAACTTAGGAAGGAAAACAGGTTTAACATGCAACCAAAACTGCAGACACCAATCTCTGTAAATAAACCTCCAACACCAACACTACGCTCCTTCAACCTCCAAGCCAGGCAGTAGAACTGATCATTGACACTAGCTGAAGTCAGGACTGCGTCTATATAGAGGATCAGATTACAAAATCCACTTCAGCTGAGAGACCCAGCTCTCAGCAGCTTAGCAATAAGGTTAAGTCCTGCACTGCTGGCACAAAGCAGCTAGGTCAGAATACAGGTGAAAAGCTTCTGCTCACTGTGTGTGAATGAGGCCCAGAGCGCTGCGGTTCTCTGGAACCTCTCTGTCGCGGTAGCCCCATGACAGGTAGATATATAGATATGTGTGACAAATACAATTATAGTATGTGTTCAGCTTACTGTAAATGTATTGAATTAATCAAACATCATTTTTTGGAAAGAATAGCAATTTTCCAAACCAGAGAGGGAAAGCCAGTGGCTGGGTTCAGATGTTTATAGCTTGGGAAGGGGGTAATGCCGATGGAGCTTCCCAGGCTAGTAATATCAGTTCACCTCTGTATATTTAGCCTTTACTGGATATTAAAATAGGGGTGCCTCCCAAAAAATGATGTGGGGTCAATGTATAATAACCAGAAAAATCTATTCAGACAGCTGCAGGCTGATATTCATAACCTAGGAAGAGGCCATTGATATTGCCCCCCCTAGCTACAAACACCAATTCTGGCACTTAGCCACTCTCTTCCCACTTGACCTGTAGCAGTGGCAAGTGGGGTAATAGTTGTGGGGTTAATGTCACCTTTGTATTCTAAGGTGACAACAAGCCAGCTTAGTAATGGAGAGGTGTCAATAAGACACCTATCCATTACTAATCCTATAGTTGTTACAGGTTTAAATAAAGACACAGCCAGACTAAATTATTTTATTGAAATAAAAACTAAACACGGTTTCCCATCTTTATTATTCAGCTAATCCATGCAACGCCCTCGTTCTCCTTTAACAAACATAAAATAATAAAGCATCAATATACCATGCCTGTCCGGCATTGTGTTCCATGCAGTAATCCATATCTGGGGAAAATACAGTTTGCAACTGGGATGGTGCTAAGACGCAGCCGCTCCGGCTGCAAACTACTGGTGAATGAATGAGATGCTGCTAATGCAGCATCAGTGACTAGCAGTGACGTCACTGATGCTGACCTCCATGTCGGCCTGACCCGCGCTGAACTCTGGAGCATGGGAAATTGCCTGTACATTCTCCCACACTCCAGAGTTCAGCGCTTTGCTTCTTCATTGATTTTACCGAAGCCGACAAATTAATTACCGGCTAATCTTCTATCTTTCTCTCTATAAGATATAAAGACATATATACTGTATATATACTGTATATGTGTATCACTAACATTATACATATATATATATATATATATATATATATATACACCTATTCTATCTATTCTATTCTAACAACTCAGTGTGATTTTTACAGTAGCCGCATATGAATTGCTGGGTTTTCAAAGGACACTGGTGCGTAAAAATTGGATAGCACTCCTATGTTGGGAGTGCTGTGCGATTTTTTTTTTTCTCGCACCCATTAACTTTCATTGGTGAGTCTTGGCCGATATAAAAGGGAAATCACAGCATGCTGCGATTTCACTCGCATGTATAATACGTCCAAGAAAAAAAACGGTTATGGGAGCTGCCCCATAGATTAATACTGGTCCGAGTTCTATGGGATTTTTTCTCACATAGCACTCGTCCGTATTCCTCGCTAGTGTGAGCCTGGCCTCATAGACACATAAAGTTAAGTTCATATATATTTGGACAGAGACAACATTTTTATAATTTTGGTTACAGACATTACCACAATTAATTTTAAACAAAACCATTCAGATGCAGTTGAAGTTTAGACTTTCAGCTTTCATTTGAGGATATTAACATTAATATTGGATGAAGGGTTTAGGAGTTTAAGCTCCTTAACATGTGCCACCCTGTGATTAAAGGGACCAAAAGAAATTGGACAATTGACTCCAAGGCTATTTCATGGACAGGTGTGGTCAATGCCTTCGTTAATTCATTCTCAATTAAGCAGATAAAAGGCCTGAAGTTGATTTGATGTGTGGTGCTTGCATTTGAAAGGTTTTGCTGTGAAGTAAACATGCGGTCAAAGGAGCTCTCCATGCAGGTGAAACAAGCCATCCTTAAGCTGCAAAAACAGAAAAAAAACATCCGAGAAATTGCCACAATATTAGTAGTGGCAAAATCTACAGTTTGGTACATCCTGAGAAAGAAAGAAAGCACTGGTGAACTCATCAATGCAAAAAGACCTGGGCGCCCACGGAAGACAACAGTGGTGGATGATCGCAGAATAATCTCCATGGTGAAGAGACACCCCTTCACAACAGCCAACCAAGTGAACAACACTCTCCAGGAGGTCGGCGTATCAATATCCAAACCTACCATAAAGAGAAGACTGCATGAAAGTAAATACGGAGGGTTCACTGCACGGTGCAAGCCACTCATAAGCATCAAGAATAAAAAGTCTAGACTGGACTTTGCTAAAAAACATCTAAAAAAAGCCAGCACAGTTCTAGAAGAATGAAGACACAAAAGAGAATAGTAAAACCAAAAACACTCAGTTTGAAAAAATGTTGCAGTAATCTGCAAGTGCTAGTAAAAGATGTAAAAAACAGGGTATTTGGTTGAATAGTTTTTTGCAAAAAATGTATACTAAGCTGCTCTACCAATCTTCACGGTATACCCTTATCAGAGCAGTCCTAACTAATGTATGCAATCCCTATCTGATGTATTTAAAAACCTGATCATCTGTATATAACCTGTGTGAACAGGGTTCAGAGAGGAAAAATCCATGTGTGCATACAGGGTAGAACAGCTTTTGTGCAGATAGCCCAAGAGGAGTGGTGGAACTCCCCAGTCTTGTAGACACAAGAGAACAATTATGGAAACAGGAACACATGGGCTACTTGCACAGTGAACAAGTCTGTATGATCATGTTCACACACCACCAAGAAACCTGAAGACACAAAAGAGAATAGTAAAACCAAAAACACTCAGTTTGAAAAAATGTTGCAGTAATCTGCAAGTGCTAGTAAAAGATGTAAAAAACAGGGTATTTGGTTGAATAGTTTTTTGCAAAAAATGTATACTAAGCTGCTCTACCAATCTTGGTAGAGCAGCTTAGTATACATTTTTTGCAAAAAACTATTCAACCAAATACCCTGTTTTTTACATCTTTTACTAGCACTTGCAGATTACTGCAACATTTTTTCAAACTGAGTGTTTTTGGTTTTACTATTCTCTTTTGTGTCTTCAGGTTTCTTGGTGGTGTGTGAACATGATCATACAGACTTGTTCACTGTTCCTGTTTCCACAGTTCTAGAAGAACATTCTTTGCACAGATGAAACCAAGATCAACCTCTGCTAGAATGATAAAAAAAGAGAAAAGTATGGCAAAGGCATGGTACAGCTCATGATCCAAAGCATACCACATCATCCGTAAAACACGGCGGAGGCAGTGTGATGGCTTGGGCGTGCATGGCTGCCAGTGGCACTGGATCACTAGTGTTTATTGATGATGTGACACAGGACAGAAGCAGCCAAATTAATTCTGAGGTATTCAGAGCCATACTGTGTGCTCAGATCCAGCCAAATGCAGCCAAACTGATTGGTCGTCGTTTCATACTACAGATGGACAATGACCCAAAACATAAAGCCAAAGCAACCCAGGAGTTTAATAAAACAAAGAAGTGGAATATTCCTGAATGGTCAAGTCAGTCACCTGATCTCAACCCATTTGAGCATGCATTTGAGCATGCATTTCACTTGTTAAACACTAAACTTCGGACAGAAAGGTCCACAAACAAACAGCAACTGAAAACCACCGCAGTGAAGGCCTGGCAGAGCATCAAAAAGAAGGAAACACAGTGTCTGGTGATGTCCATGAGATCAAGACTTCAGGCAGTCATTGCCAACAAAAGGTTTTCAACCACGTACTAGAAATTAACATTTTATTTAAAATTATTTAATCTGTCCAATTACTTTTGGCCCTTTTAAAAAAAGTGTGGCACATGTTAAGGAGCTGAAACTCCTAAACCCTTCATCCAATTTTAATGTGGATACCCTCAAATGAAATCTGAAAGTCTGAACTTCAACTGCATCTGAATTGTTTTGTTTAAAATTCATTGTGGTTAATGTGTATAACCAAAATTAGAAAAATGTTGTCTCTGTCCAAATATATATGGACCTTATTGTATGAGCCTGTAAGTTCAGGTTGGGAATTCGATCCGTATTCCAAAATATACCTGTCAGAATCTAATATATAAAGCTGAATGTGTGTGTGTGTATGTGTGTATGTATGTATGTCCGGGATTGGCATCTGCACCGTCGCAGTTACAGCCAAAAAATTTTGCACAGTTAAACGTCTGGACTACGAGAGCGTCATAGGCTATGTTGTGAGGTGAAATTTTAACCCCTCGCGTTCCAGTTCACCAAACAATTTTTCCCCTATCTACATAATGGGGAAAAAAGTGAAAGGAAAAGTGTTGGAGGCGTCGCAGCTACAGCCACAAAATTTTGCACAGTCACATGTCTGGACCCTGAGAGCGTTATAGGCTATGTTGTGACGTGAAATTTTAACCCCGCACTTTCCAATTCACCAAACAATTTTGCCCCTATCTATATAATGGGGAAAAGTGAAAGGAAAAGTGTTGGAGGCAAATTGACAGCTGCCAGATATAAACAAGGGGAACTTAAAGAATGAGAGCGATGGCGCCAAAGAGTATATACCGTACAGTTGCTAAGGTGGGGCCCCGACATGGGATACTCACCACACACGGGGATATGAACACACACACAAAATGCGCCACACACTACCACGTGCTTGAACACATATTACCCTCAGCACACATTTCACCACACATACACCAACCTCGCCACATAAAAGTCGAAACACAAAAGTCGCCGCTCAAAACTCGCCATGCGCAAAACTCGTCACATGCAAAAACTAGGCTCACGCAAAACTCGCCACAAGTGCAAAACTCACCTCATGGAAAACTCGCCACACGCAAAACTTGCACACGTGGAAAAATTGCCACATGCACAAAAGTTGCAACCCATGCAAAAGTTGCCTCACACAAAACCTGCACATACTCAAAAGGCACCACACATAAAACTCGCCACGCGCAAAACTCGCCATGCGCAAAACTTGCTGCACACAACTTGTTACACTAACCTGTCACATGCAACTCGACACACAAAAAGTTGCTACACCCATGTTGCCACACAAAACTCATCTCACAAAAGTCACTACATGCATGTCGCCACACGCAACTCAACACACACAACTTGACAAACGAAACTCGCCCTAAAACACACAAGTCTGGTATTATCCTTCAAAACTAAAAATCTGATTAATAAGCAGACAAACTACAAGAGCAACGAATGTACCATATAGGAAATACGGCAGCTGTCAGTCACATGACCTGTCTATTATGTGTATGTGTGAGCTAATATATACTGCCAGGGGGAGGGCTTCCTGTTGGCTTGGGATTTATCAGGCTGCCAATTTAGCTTACAAATACTGAGCTAAAAATACTGAGCAAATAAGGTGTGAATGAGGTCTAATACAGGAGGAGATGACACAGAGGTATATACTATATACAGGGGAGATGACACACAGATATATACTATATACAGGAGAGATGACACACAGGTATATACTATATAGAGGAGGAGATGACATACAGGTACATACTATATACAGGAGGAGATGACATACAGGTATATACTATATACAGGAGGAGATGACACACAGGTATATACTATATACAGGAGCAGATGACCTACAGGTATATACTATATACAGGAGGAGATGACATACTGGTATATGCTATATATAGAAGATGACATACAGGTATATACTATATACAGGAGGAGATGACACAGATATATACTATATACAGGGGAGATGACACAGGTATATACTATATACAGAAGGAGATGACATACAGGTATATACTATATATAGGAGGAAATGACATACAGGTATATACTATATAAAGGGGAGATGACACACAGCAGGTATATACTATATACAGGAGGAGATGACATACAGGTATATACTATATATAGGAGGAAATGACATACAGGTATATACTATATACAGGGGAGATGACACACAGCAGGTATATACTATATACAGGGGAGATGACATACAGGTATATACTATATACAGGAGATGACATACAGGTGTATACTATATATAAGGGAGATGACAAACATGTATATACTGAGGTGAAAATGAGAGGTGTGAGGTGAAAATGAAAAGGTGTGAGTGCAAAATGAGAGGATTGAGGGAAAATAGTTGAGTGATCGGAAAATGACAGATGTGAGGTCGAAATGACCAGTGTTAGGGGGGAATGAGAGGAGTGAGGGAGAAAATGAGAGGTGTGAGGGAGAAAATGAGAAATGTGAGGGGAAAAATGAAAGATGTGATTGGGAAAATGAGAGGCGTGATGGGAAAATAAGAAAAGTGAGGTGCTATAACTAACCACAGATATTTACTATGCCCAGGCAACGCCGGGCTCTTCAGCTAGTCAGATATAATTGTACATTTTTGCAATTAACACCCAACAATCCTTATCAATCTACTGAAAATTTGCAATGATAAAAAAAGAAGGAAAACAGAAGCCCTCTTTATGATTGCTTACTCTCAAAAAACTGAATGACTACTACTTGGATTGTATTATATAATTTAACATCACAGTCAATTTTGCTGTTACATCAGTTGCATTAACATCAACGTGCAATTTGGATCTCTGAAATTAGTTTATACCAGCAAAGGGGCAAAAATATTTATCTTCTTTTTTTTTTACAGAGATTTGTGGATTATGCATGAGCGGTAAAATTCAGTGACCCATTACTTTCTGAGAGGGGATTGAAACACAGCCTATGGTTGACATTTTCATTTAATTTATTTTATGTGCTGCAATGCACACTGTAGTCTTAATTTTACTAAGAACTGAACCTGGAAGCTGAAGTTTCCACTTGCAAAGAATAAA
This sequence comes from Ranitomeya imitator, assembly GCF_032444005.1. NCBI lineage: Eukaryota > Metazoa > Chordata > Amphibia > Anura > Dendrobatidae > Ranitomeya > Ranitomeya imitator. The sequence goes on from NC_091285.1 coordinate 546,014,477, forward strand.
AAAAGAACAAAACAAAAATTAAACATAATAAAAACTATAACAGAAAAATAATTCTGTTTTACATCACATAAAAGAAAACAAAAGGGTAATGGCATGTACAAGACTGATGGCATATTCCATCATGCTCATACATACTCCAGTGGATAAGGAATAAAAAACCTTGCTTGAGGCTAATAGGAAACATGTTCCAATCAGCAAAATCTTCATAAAGCCAAAATTATTTCCACACAAGCAGACACAATATTCGATATGTGCAATGCAAAACTCTATATACAGTCATACCCGGAGGGAAATGATCATATTCTATTAATCCAAAATAACATATAACCTGCATTACTTCCATGTGAAATAATACATACATACATAAAAGTAGCCATTGTATAATATTTTGTTTTTCTCTTTTTACTGTGCTAAAAAATAAAGAAAAGTAATAATAATAATAAATATATAAAAAACATACAAGAAACCACAAAACGATACAGTAATAAATCATTTTGCTGGCTGAAAAAGACAAGTCTAATAATAACAAACAATATCTTATCATGAAGAGACTTTCAGTTCAATATACTTTACAATTAGACTTTGTGAACATTTGTATGACTCAAGAGTGAAGCCTGGCAGCGTGTTTCTGGAGATTTGGTCTGTTTGACGGTTTTTAATAAGTGAGGGTGAAGAAAGGAACATTGCTATCCATTTAAAGGCGTGTGATATGGAGCAGCAGAAGTTTAATGTGATTTCTTTGATAAGCACAGTAATTGCATATGGCTATTGTCTTCAAGAATTGCTAAAAAAATATTTTATTTTCTACCAAAGAACACTTCACAGTGTTTTTCTAAACAGCAAGGGCTTCCACTGAATATTGTATATGTAAATGGGCAAGTTTATTAAGATATAATATATAATTTATCTCATGCATAATAACACACCCCAAAGTCTATTAGAAGACAATCTATTTGGAATCGATTTTGCAGCTAATCACTTGACACTAACGTCCATTAGCATAGCTACCAGCAGGGGGGTAGAGGGGTGGTCACCTCAGGCCCTGCGCTCTGAGGGGCCCAATCAGAGCTACACTACTGTTAACTAAATTAGTATATGCATCACGCTCATACAGTTAAAATCTGTAAGGCCTGTCTCACATGTCCAGATAATTCCGGTACCGGAGAAATCGGTACCGGAGTTATCCGTGTCCTTGTGTCCGTGTGCTCACGTGGCACATCAGTGTGGCACATGTGCGGCAGCCGTGTCCTGCACGTGTGCCGACTGAGGACCACACGGACCTTGCAGGAGACAGCTCTACAGTTAAGCGCTGTCCCCTGCTTTTGGTGCTGAAGCTGGCATTCATTCCTTCTTCCCAGCAGCGTTCGCTGGAGAGAAGAAATGAAAAATCAAGTTTTTTTTGTTAAAAATAAAGTTTGGGGTCACCTCCCGCCTCCCACCCCCTCGTGCACCCACTCGCTTGCAGAGAAATACTCACCCAGCTCCCGCGATGCCTCCTCTCAGCGCCGGCAGCTTGTCCTGTGTGAGCGGTCACGTGGTACCGCTCATTACAGTGATGAATATGCTGCTCCACCTCCCATTAGATGACCCCCAAACTTTATTTTTAACAAAAAAAAACTTGATTTTTCATCCCTTCTCTCCTGCAAGCGCTGCTTTCAGCCGAGCAGGACAGAATGGATGAATGCCGGCTTCAGCACCACACACAGGGGACAGCACTTACTGTAGCGCTGTTCCGTGTGGTCCTCAGGCGGCACATGGACAGCATCTGTGTGCGGTACATGTTTACACTGACCCATTGACATTAATGGGTCCGTGTGATCCGTGCGCTCCCGCAAACACTGACATGTCTCCATGTTTTGCAAACGGACATACGGTCCATGAAAACACGCTGACATGTGCAGAGACACATTTATTTTAATGTGTCTACATGAGTCAGTGTCTCCGATACGTGAGGAATCTGTCACCACATGTACTGGAGCCACTGACTTGATCTCCCTGCACTGCGACCCGGCCGTGGCCCACTCGCCCGTCCATCTCAAGTTCAACTGTATTGGTTAGATGCCGATATAGTTGAAAGCAATGATGAGAGATGGAGCGTGATGCTATCTCTCCCATCATTACCACTCTGGGTCTTAGGTAATTGACAACGGGCACAATGATGTCACTGCATGGCGGCTGCTGTGCTGTGATGTGCAGAAGGTCAGATCAGCGGGGAAATGAGGACGAGAGCTGAGTATTGTATTTTTTATGGGGAATGCATTATATTGTTTGGAGGCCTACAGGGAGTGCATTATACTATATAAAAGCTTATGGGGAGTGCATTATTCTATATAGAGGCCTGTGCGGAGTGCACTATGCTTTATATTGCACTATCGGGAGTGCATTATACTATATATAGGCCTAAGGGGAGTGCATTATAGTATATAGAGGCATATGGGGAGTGCACTATACTATATATAGGCCTATGGAAGTACACTATACTATATATAGGCATATATGGAGTGCATTATAATGCAGTATATAGAGGCCTATGTAGAGTGCATTATACTATATATAGGCCTATGGGGAATGCATTATTCTATACATAAGCATATGAAGACAGCATTATACTACATATAGGTTTATGGAGAATACGTTATACTATATAGATGAATATAGGGCGTGAATTATACTATATAGAGGCCTATGAGGAGTGCATTATACTGTATGGAGGCATATCAGGAGTGCATTATACTACATAAAGACCTTTGGGGAGTGCATTATACTATATAGAGGACTATGAGGGTGCATTATACTGTATGGAGGCCTATGGTGAGTGCATTATACTATATAGAGGCATATGGTGAGTGCATTATGCTATATAGAAGTCTTTGGAGAGTGCATTATACTATGAAGAAACCTATGGCGATTGCATTATACTAAACAGAGGCCTATGAGGAGTGCATTATACTGTATGGAGGCTTATGGAGAGTGCATTATTTTATATAGAGGCCTATGATGAGTGCATTATACTATATAGAGGGCTATGGCTTGCATTATACTATGTGGAGGCTATTTAGTGGGGGAATTATAAAGAGAGGGGGCCATCATACAGTGTGGGATTACAGTGAGCATGTCATCATACAGTGAGGGAGCCATCATACAGTGAAGGTGCTACTGTGGGTACTTTTAACAGTGAAACTGTTAGGTCTCGAGTTCCCGCTTCTGCACAGGGGGAATCTCGAGCCATCTCCGCTAGGGTTGAGCGAAACGGGTCGTTCATTTTCAAAAGTCGCCGACTTTTGGCAAAGTCGGGTTTCATGAAACCCAATCCGACCCCTGTGCGGGGTCGGCCATGCGGTACGCGACTTTCGCGCCAAAGTCGCGTTTCAATGACGTGAAAAGCGCCATTTCTCAGCCAATGAAGGTAAACGCAGAGTGTGGGCAGCGTGATGACATAGGTCCTGGTCCCCACCATCTTAGAGAAGGGCATTGCAGTGATTGGCTTGCTGTCTGCGGCGTCACAGGGGCTATAAAGGGGAGTTCCCGCCGACCGCCATGTTACTGCTGCTGATCTGAGCTTAGGGAGAGGTTGCTGCCGCTTCGTCAGAAGCAGGGATAGCGTTAGGCAGGGTCCATTAACCACCAAACCGCTTGTGCTGTAGCGATTTCCACTGCCCAACACCACCTTCGGTGTGCAGGGACAGTGGAAGCTACATTTTTTTTTTTTTTCCCCCTCAGCGCTGTAGCTCATTGGGCTGCCATAGAAGGCTCCCTGATAGCTGCATTGCTGTGTGTACGCCGCTGTGCAAACCAACTGCTTTTTTCAAAGCACAAATCCTCTTGTTCCTTCCTTTCTGCACAGCTATCTTTTTTGTTTGTACACACTTTTTATTTAATTTGTGCATCAGTCCACTCCTTATTGCTGCCTGCCATACCTGGCTGAGATTACTGCAGGGAGATAGTAATTGAAGGACACTCCCTGTTTTTTTTTTTGTGGGAGATTAAGAATGACATTTCTGCTAGAGTGCCATCCCTGTCTGTGTCATCTCTCACTCAGTGGGCCATAGAAAGCCTATTTATTTTTTTGCTTGATTTGGGTTATAAAATCTACCTGAAAAAATCACTACATCAATCAGTGGGAGAAAAATATTGGCCTCAGGGCTTGTGTGCCACTCTTGACTCCTGTGTGCATCATCACTCACTCAGTGGGCCATAGAAAGCCTATTTATTTTTTTGCTTGATTTTGGTTCTAAAATCTACCTGAAAAAATCACTACATCAATCAGTGGGAGAAAAATATTGGCCTCAGGGCTTGTGTGCCACTCCTGACTCCTGTGTGCATCATCACTCACTCAGTGGGCCATAGAAAGCCCATTTTTTTTTTTTTTGCTTTATTTGGGTTCTAAATTCTACCTGAAAAAATCAATAAATCAATCAGTGGGAGATTAATATTGGCCTTTGGGCTTGTGTGCCAGTCCTAAGCGTGCCATCTCTCTCTGTCTCTCAGATAGTGGGCCATAGAAAGCCTATTTATTATTTTTTTTATTGGGTTTATAAATTTTCCCTGGAACAAAAAAAAAAGTGGGAGATAAATATTGGCCTCTGGGCTTGTGTGCCACTCCTGACTCCTGTGTGCGTCATCTCTCACTCAGTGGGCCATAGAAAGCCTTTTTTTGTTTTATTTGTTTTCTAAATTCTCCCTGAAAAAATCATTTTATTTTATTTGGTTTCTAAATTCTTCCTGAAAAAATCATTTTATTCTATTATTTTTTTTTCCTAAAGTCTCCCTGAAAAAAACAAAACAAAAACAAATCAGTGGGAGATTAATATTGCCCTTTCTGCTTGTGTGCCAGTCTTGACTCCTGGGTGTGCCATCTCTCTCTCTCTCTCCAATTGTGGGCCATAGAAAGCCTATTATTTTTTTAGCTTGATTTGGGTTCCAAAATCTACCTGAAAAAATCACTACATCAATCAGTGGGAGATAAATATTGGCCTCTGGGCTTGTGTGCCACTCCTGACTCCTGTGTGCGTCATCTCTCACTCAGTGGGCCATAGAAAGCCTTTTTTTGTTTTATTTGTTTTCTAAATTCTCCCTGAAAAAATCATTTTATTTTCTTTGGTTTCTAAATTCTTCCTAAAAAAATCATTTTATTCTATATTTTTTTTTTCCTAAAGTCTCCCTGAAAAAAACAAAAACAAAAAACAAATCAGTGGGAGATTAATATTGCCCTTTCTGCTTGTGTGCCAGTCTTGACTCCTGGGTGTGCCATCTCTCTCTCTCTCTCCAATTGTGGGCCATAGAAAGCCTATTATTTTTTTAGCTTGATTTGGGTTCCAAAATCTACCTGAAAAAATCACTACATCAATCAGTGGGAGATAAATATTGGCCTCTGGGCTTGTGTGCCACTCCTGACTCCTGTGTGCGTCCTCTCTCACTCAGTGGGCCATAGAAAGCCTTTTTTTGTTTTATTTGTTTTCTAAATTCTCCCTGAAAAAATCATTTTATTTTATTTGGTTTCTAAATTCTTCCTGAAAAAATCATTTTATTCTATTATTTTTTTTTCCTAAAGTCTCCCTGAAAAAAACAAAACAAAAACAAATCAGTGGGAGATTAATATTGCCCTTTCTGCTTGTGTGCCAGTCTTGACTCCTGGGTGTGCCATCTCTCTCTCTCTCCAATTGTGGGCCATAGAAAGCCTATTATTTTTTTAGCTTGATTTGGGTTCCAAAATCTACCTGAAAAAATCACTACATCAATCAGTGGGAGATAAATATTGGCCTCTGGGCTTGTGTGCCACTCCTGACTCCTGTGTGCGTCATCTCTCACTCAGTGGGCCATAGAAAGCCTTTTTTTGTTTTATTTGTTTTCTAAATTCTCCCTGAAAAAATCATTTTATTTTCTTTGGTTTCTAAATTCTTCCTAAAAAAATCATTTTATTCTATATTTTTTTTTTTCCTAAAGTCTCCCTGAAAAAAAACAAAAAAAAAACAAATCAGTGGGAGATTAATATTGCCCTTTCTGCTTGTGTGCCAGTCTTGACTCCTGGGTGTGCCATCTCTCTCTCTCTCTCCAATTGTGGGCCATAGAAAGCCTATTATTTTTTTAGCTTGATTTGGGTTCCAAAATCTACCTGAAAAAATCACTACATCAATCAGTGGGAGATAAATATTGGCCTCTGGGCTTGTGTGCCACTCCTGACTCCTGTGTGCGTCCTCTCTCACTCAGTGGGCCATAGAAAGCCTTTTTTTGTTTTATTTGTTTTCTAAATTCTCCCTGAAAAAATCATTTTATTTTATTTGGTTTCTAAATTCTTCCTGAAAAAATCATTTTATTCTATTATTTTTTTTCCTAAAGTCTCCCTGAAAAAAAAAACAAAACAAAACAAATCAGTGGGAGATTAATATTGCCCTTTCTGCTTGTGTGCCAGTCTTGACTCCTGGGTGTGCCATCTCTCTCTCTCTCTCCAATTGTGGGCCATAGAAAGCCTATTATTTTTTTTAGCTTGATTTGGGTTCCAAAATCTACCTGAAAAAATCACTACATTAATCAGCGGGAGATAAATATTGGCCTCTGGGCTTGTGTGCCACTCCTGACTCCTGTGTGCGTCATCTCTCACTCAGTGGGCCATAGAAAGCCTTTTTTTGTTTTATTTGTTTTCTAAATTCTCCCTGAAAAAATCATTTTATTTTATTTGGTTTCTAAATTTTTCCTGAAAAAATCATTTTATTCTATTTTTTTTTTCCTAAAGTCTCCCTGAAAAAAACAAAAAAAAAACAAATCAGTGGGAGATTAATATTGCCCTTTCTGCTTGTGTGCCAGTCTTGACTCCTGGGTGTGCCATCTCTCTCTCTCTCTCCAATTGTGGGCCATAGAAAGCCTATTATTTTTTTTTAGCTTGATTTGGGTTCCAAAATCTACCTGAAAAAATCACTACATCAATCAGTGGGAGATAAATATTGGCCTCTGGGCTTGTGTGCCACTCCTGACTCCTGTGTGCGTCATCTCTCACTCAGTGGGCCATAGAAAGGCTTTTTTTGTTTTATTTGTTTTCTAAATTCTCCCTGAAAAAATCATTTTATTTTATTTGGTTTCTAAATTCTTCCTGAAAAAATCATTTTATTCTATTTTTTTTTTTCCTAAAGTCTCCCTTAAAACAAAAAAAAAAACAAATCAGTGGGAGATTAATATTTACATTTGTGCTTCAGTGACAGTCCTGCGTGTGTGGCATCTCTCTCATTTGTTGCCACCAACAACAGAGTGTGTAACATTGTGCCTGATTTTCGTTGTGGTCTCACTCACCTGTAAAGGGGTAGCTAAATCATACTGAAGTTATAGCTCACCGTGTAATTTGTGTGACAGCAACAAATACCGTTAGTTTGTTTACGTTTTTAAAACAATGAGGAAGTATGGTGGAAGAGGTCGTGGCCGGGGGCGTTCATTGTCAGCTGGTAATGAGGGTAGTGGTAGTGGTGGAGCATCAGCTGGTCGTGGGAAAAAAAAATTGCACCTAAGTCTGGAGCTGTGGAGCCAGGTTCGTCGTCAGGCTACACAAGGCCTCGAACGCTCCCTTTTCTGGGAGTAGGAAAACCGCTTTTAAAGCCGGAGCAGCAAGAGCAAGTTTTGGCTTATCTTGCTGACTCAGCCTCTAGCTCTTTTGCCTCCTCTCGTGAAACTGGTAAATGTCAAAGCAGCGCGTCGTTAGTGGATGTTCACGGTCAGGGACAAGTCGCTTCCTTGTCCTCTTCAGCAAAAACAACAACAGAGAAGAATGCAGCAGGCGACACAACGGGTTACTTAATGGAGCTCTTTACACATACCGTCCCTGGCTTAGAAAGTGAAGCAGTTAACAGTCCATGCCCATTACAAGTTGAATCTGACATGGAGTGCACTGATGCACAGCCACAGCCAGACTACTATGCTGGTCCTTTGACTCAGACCACAACATTGCCCTCGCAGGGTGCTGATCAAGAATCAGACCCTGATGAGACTATGTTGCCCCATCACGAACGCTATACCACCGACCGACACGGTGACACAGACGAAGTTGCACACGAGCTACAAGAAGAGGTAATAGATGACCCAGTTCTTGACCCCGATTGGCAGCCATTGGGGGAACAGGGTGCAGGCGGCAGCAGTTCTGAAGTGGAGGAGGAGGGGCCGCAGCAGGCATCAACATCGCAACAGGTTCCATCTGCCGGGCCCGTATCTTGCCCAAAACGCGTGGCAAAGCCAAAACCTGTTGGAGGACAGCGTGGCCATCCGGTTAAAGCTCAGTCTGCAATGCCTGAAAAGGTATCCGATGCTAGAAAGAGTGCAGTCTGGCATTTTTTTAAACAACATCCAATTGATCAGCGCAAAGTCATCTGTCAAAAATGTTCAACTACCTTAAGCAGAGGACAGAATCTGAAAAGTCTCAATACAAGTTGCATGCATAGACATTTAACCACCATGCATTTGCAAGCCTGGACTAACTACCAAACGTCCCTTAAGGTTGTAGCACCCTCGGTCAATGAAGCTAGTCAGCAACGCAACATCCCTTCCGGCAGTGTAGGGCCACCATTTTCCGCACCACCTGCAGTATCTGTGCAGGTTTCTTTGCCAGGCCAAAGCAGTCAGGGTCAGGGAATCACCAGTTTCGTAGTAGGAAACACTGCATCTAGGGCACCGGCGGCAACAATACCATCTCCCACCGTCTCTCAGTCTGCCATGTCCACCGGCACCCCCGCTAGTTCCACGATCTCCAGCTCTCCAGTCCAGCTCACCCTACATGAGACTATGGTTAGAAAAAGGAAGTACTTAGCCTCGCATCCGCGTACACAGGGTTTGAACGCACACATAGCTAGACTAATCTCGTTAGAGATGATGCCCTACCGGTTAGTTGAAAGCGAAGCTTTCAAAGCCCTGATGGACTACGCTGTACCACGCTACGAGCTACCCAGTCGACACTTTTTTTCCAGAAAAACCATCCCAGCCCTCCACCAGCATGTTAAAGAGCGCATCGTCCATGCACTCAGGCAATCTGTGAGCACAAAGGTGCACCTGACAACAGATGCATGGACCAGTAGGCATGGCCAGGGACGTTACGTGTCCATCACGGCACACTGGGTAAATGTGGTGGATGCAGGGTCCACAGGGGACAGCAAGTTTGGGACAGTTCTGCCTAGCCCACGGTCTAGGAAACAATTGGCTGTAGCCGTTCGCACCCCCTCCTCCTCCTCTTCGTCCTCCTGCAGAAGCGAGAGCTCGTCCACAGACCGCAGTCGCACAACCACTCCATCCGCAGCTGCCACTGTTGCACACCAGGTCTCCCATTATGGGGCAGCTACTGGCAAACGTCAGCAGGCTGTATTGGCTATGAAGTGTTTGGGCGACAACAGACACACCGCGGAAGTTCTGTCCGAGTTCTTGCAGAAAGAAACGCAGTCGTGGCTGGGCACTGTAGATCTTGAGGCAGGCAAGGTAGTGAGTGATAACGGAAGGAATTTCATGGCTGCCATCTCCCTTTCCCAACTGAAACACATTCCTTGGAAACAGAAACACATGGGCTACTTGCACAGTGAACAAGTCTGTATGATCATGTTCACACACCACCAAGAAACCTGAAGACACAAAAGAGAATAGTAAAACCAAAAACACTCAGTTTGAAAAAATGTTGCAGTAATCCGCAAGTGCTAGTAAAAGATGTAAAAAACAGGGTATTTGGTTGATACGTTTTTTGCAAAAAATGTATACTAAGCTGCTCTACCAATCTTCACGGTATACCCTTATCAGAGCAGTCCTAACTAATGTATGCAATCCCTATCTGATGTATTTAAAAACCTGATCATCTGTATATAACCTGTGTGAACAGGGTTCAGAGAGGAAAAATCCATGTGTGCATACAGGGTAGAACAGCTTTTGTGCAGATAGCCCAAGAGGATTGGTGGAACTCCCCAGTCTTGTAGACACAAGAGAACAATTATGGAAACAGGAACACATGGGCTACTTGCACAGTGAACAAGTCTGTATGATCATGTTCACACACCACCAAGAAACCTGAAGACACAAAAGAGAATAGTAAAACCAAAAACACTCAGTTTGAAAAAATGTTGCAGTAATCCGCAAGTGCTAGTAAAAGATGTAAAAAACAGGGTATTTGGTTGATACGTTTTTGCAAAAAATGTATACTAAGCTGCTCTACCAATCTTCACGGTATACCCTTATCAGAGCAGTCCTAACTAATGTATGCAATCCCTATCTGATGTATTTAAAAACCTGATCATCTGTATATAACCTGTGTGAACAGGGTTCAGAGAGGAAAAATCCATGTGTGCATACAGGGTAGAACAGCTTTTGTGCAGATAGCCCAAGAGGAGTGGTGGAACTCCCCAGTCTTGTAGACACAAGAGAACAATTATGGAAACAGGAACACATGGGCTACTTGCACAGTGAACAAGTCTGTATGATCATGTTCACACACCACCAAGAAACCTGAAGACACAAAAGAGAATAGTAAAACCAAAAACACTCAGTTTGAAAAAATGTTGCAGTAATCCGCAAGTGCTAGTAAAAGATGTAAAAAACAGGGTATTTGGTTGATACGTTTTTTGCAAAAAATGTATACTAAGCTGCTCTACCAATCTTCACGGTATACCCTTATCAGAGCAGTCCTAACTAATGTATGCAATCCCTATCTGATGTATTTAAAAACCTGATCATCTGTATATAACCTGTGTGAACAGGGTTCAGAGAGGAAAAATCCATGTGTGCATACAGGGTAGAACAGCTTTTGTGCAGATAGCCCAAGAGGAGTGGTGGAACTCCCCAGTCTTGTAGACACAAGAGAACAATTATGGAAACAGGAACACATGGGCTACTTGCACAGTGAACAAGTCTGTATGATCATGTTCACACACCACCAAGAAACCTGAAGACACAAAAGAGAATAGTAAAACCAAAAACACTCAGTTTGAAAAAATGTTGCAGTAATCCGCAAGTGCTAGTAAAAGATGTAAAAAACAGGGTATTTGGTTGATACGTTTTTTGCAAAAAATGTATACTAAGCTGCTCTACCAATCTTCACGGTATACCCTTATCAGAGCAGTCCTAACTAATGTATGCAATCCCTATCTGATGTATTTAAAAACCTGATCATCTGTATATAACCTGTGTGAACAGGGTTCAGAGAGGAAAAATCCATGTGTGCATACAGGGTAGAACAGCTTTTGTGCAGATAGCCCAAGAGGAGTGGTGGAACTCCCCAGTCTTGTAGACACAAGAGAACAATTATGGAAACAGGAACACATGGGCTACTTGCACAGTGAACAAGTCTGTATGATCATGTTCACACACCACCAAGAAACCTGAAGACACAAAAGAGAATAGTAAAACCAAAAACACTCAGTTTGAAAAAATGTTGCAGTAATCCGCAAGTGCTAGTAAAAGATGTAAAAAACAGGGTATTTGGTTGATACGTTTTTTGCAAAAAATGTATACTAAGCTGCTCTACCAATCTTCACAGTATACCCTTATCAGAGCAGTCCTAACTAATGTATGCAAACCCTATCTGATGTATTTAAAAACCTGATCATCTGTATATAACCTGTGTGAACAGGGTTCAGAGAGGAAAAATCCATGTGTGCATACAGGGTAGAACAGCTTTTGTGCAGATAGCCCAAGAGGAGTGGTGGAACTCCCCAGTCTTGTAGACACAAGAGAACAATTATGGAAACAGGAACACATGGGCTACTTGCACAGTGAACAAGTCTGTATGATCATGTTCACACACCACCAAGAAACCTGAAGACACAAAAGAGAATAGTAAAACCAAAAACACTCAGTTTGAAAAAATGTTGCAGTAATCCGCAAGTGCTAGTAAAAGATGTAAAAAACAGGGTATTTGGTTGATACGTTTTTTGCAAAAAATGTATACTAAGCTGCTCTACCAATCTTCACGGTATACCCTTATCAGAGCAGTCCTAACTAATGTATGCAATCCCTATCTGATGTATTTAAAAACCTGATCATCTGTATATAACCTGTGTGAACAGGGTTCAGAGAGGAAAAATCCATGTGTGCATACAGGGTAGAACAGCTTTTGTGCAGATAGCCCAAGAGGAGTGGTGGAACTCCCCAGTCTTGTAGACACAAGAGAACAATTATGGAAACAGGAACACATGGGCTACTTGCACAGTGAACAAGTCTGTATGATCATGTTCACACACCACCAAGAAACCTGAAGACACAAAAGAGAATAGTAAAACCAAAAACACTCAGTTTGAAAAAATGTTGCAGTAATCCGCAAGTGCTAGTAAAAGATGTAAAAAACAGGGTATTTGGTTGATACGTTTTTTGCAAAAAATGTATACTAAGCTGCTCTACCAATCTTCACGGTATACCCTTATCAGAGCAGTCCTAACTGATGTATGCAATCCCTATCTGATGTATTTAAAAACCTGATCATCTGTATATAACCTGTGTGAACAGGGTTCAGAGAGGAAAAATCCATGTGTGCATACAGGGTAGAACAGCTTTTGTGCAGATAGCCCAAGAGGAGTGGTGGAACTCCCCAGTCTTGTAGACACAAGAGAACAATCATGGAAACAGGAACACATGGGCTACTTGCACAGTGAACAAGTCTGTATGATCATGTTCACACACCACCAAGAAACCTGAAGACACAAAAGAGAATAGTAAAACCAAAAACACTCAGTTTGAAAAAATGTTGCAGTAATCCGCAAGTGCTAGTAAAAGATGTAAAAAACAGGGTATTTGGTTGATACGTTTTTTGCAAAAAATGTATACTAAGCTGCTCTACCAATCTTCACGGTATACCCTTATCAGAGCAGTCCTAACTGATGTATGCAATCCCTATCTGATGTATTTAAAAACCTGATCATCTGTATATAACCTGTGTGAACAGGGTTCAGAGAGGAAAAATCCATGTGTGCATACAGGGTAGAACAGCTTTTGTGCAGATAGCCCAAGAGGAGTGGTGGAACTCCCCAGTCTTGTAGACACAAGAGAACAATTATGGAAACAGGAACACATGGGCTACTTGCACAGTGAACAAGTCTGTATGATCATGTTCACACACCACCAAGAAACCTGAAGACACAAAAGAGAATAGTAAAACCAAAAACACTCAGTTTGAAAAAATGTTGCAGTAATCCGCAAGTGCTAGTAAAAGATGTAAAAAACAGGGTATTTGGTTGATACGTTTTTTGCAAAAAATGTATACTAAGCTGCTCTACCAATCTTCACGGTATACCCTTATCAGAGCAGTCCTAACTAATGTATGCAATCCCTATCTGATGTATTTAAAAACCTGATCATCTGTATATAACCTGTGTGAACAGGGTTCAGAGAGGAAAAATCCATGTGTGCATACAGGGTAGAACAGCTTTTGTGCAGATAGCCCAAGAGGAGTGGTGGAACTCCCCAGTCTTGTAGACACAAGAGAACAATTATGGAAACAGGAACACATGGGCTACTTGCACAGTGAACATTTTTTCAAACTGAGTGTTTTTGGTTTTACTATTCTCTTTTGTGTCTTCAGGTTTCTTGGTGGTGTGTGAACATGATCATACAGACTTGTTCACTGTGCAAGTAGCCCATGTGTTCCTGTTTCCATAATTGTTCTCTTGTGTCTACAAGACTGGGGAGTTCCACCACTCCTCTTGGGCTATCTGCACAAAAGCTGTTCTACCCTGTATGCACACATGGATTTTTCCTCTCTGAACCCTGTTCACACAGGTTATATACAGATGATCAGGTTTTTAAATACATCAGATAGGGGTTGCATACATTAGTTAGGACTGCTCTGATAAGGGTATACCGTGAAGATTGGTAGAGCAGCTTAGTATACATTTTTTGCAAAAAACGTATCAACCAAATACCCTGTTTTTTACATCTTTTACTAGCACTTGCGGATTACTGCAACATTTTTTCAAACTGAGTGTTTTTGGTTTTACTATTCTCTTTTGTGTCTTCAGGTTTCTTGGTGGTGTGTGAACATGATCATACAGACTTGTTCACTGTGCAAGTAGCCCATGTGTTCCTGTTTCCATAATTGTTCTCTTGTGTCTACAAGACTGGGGAGTTCCACCACTCCTCTTGGGCTATCTGCACAAAAGCTGTTCTACCCTGTATGCACACATGGATTTTTCCTCTCTGAACCCTGTTCACACAGGTTATATACAGATGATCAGGTTTTTAAATACATCAGATAGGGATTGCATACATTAGTTAGGACTGCTCTGATAAGGGTATACCGTGAAGATTGGTAGAGCAGCTTAGTATACATTTTTTGCAAAAAACGTATCAACCAAATACCCTGTTTTTTACATCTTTTACTAGCACTTGCGGATTACTGCAACATTTTTTCAAACTGAGTGTTTTTGGTTTTACTATTCTCTTTTGTGTCTTCAGGTTTCTTGGTGGTGTGTGAACATGATCATACAGACTTGTTCACTGTGCAAGTAGCCCATGTGTTCCTGTTTCCATAATTGTTCTCTTGTGTCTACAAGACTGGGGAGTTCCACCACTCCTCTTGGGCTATCTGCACAAAAGCTGTTCTACCCTGTATGCACACATGGATTTTTCCTCTCTGAACCCTGTTCACACAGGTTATATACAGATGATCAGGTTTTTAAATACATCAGATAGGGATTGCATACATTAGTTAGGACTGCTCTGATAAGGGTATACCGTGAAGATTGGTAGAGCAGCTTAGTATACATTTTTTGCAAAAAACGTATCAACCAAATACCCTGTTTTTTACATCTTTTACTAGCACTTGCGGATTACTGCAACATTTTTTTCAAACTGAGTGTTTTTGGTTTTACTATTCTCTTTTGTGTCTTCAGGTTTCTTGGTGGTGTGTGAACATGATCATACAGACTTGTTCACTGTGCAAGTAGCCCATGTGTTCCTGTTTCCATAATTGTTCTCTTGTGTCTACAAGACTGGGGAGTTCCACCACTCCTCTTGGGCTATCTGCACAAAAGCTGTTCTACCCTGTATGCACACATGGATTTTTCCTCTCTGAACCCTGTTCACACAGGTTATATACAGATGATCAGGTTTTTAAATACATCAGATAGGGATTGCATACATTAGTTAGGACTGCTCTGATAAGGGTATACCGTGAAGATTGGTAGAGCAGCTTAGTATATATTTTTTGCAAAAAATGTATCAACCAAATACCCTGTTTTTTACATCTTTTACTAGCACTTGCGGATTACTGCAACATTTTTTCAAACAGTGTTTTTGGTTTTACTATTCTCTTTTGTGTCTTCAGGTTTCTTGGTGGTGTGTGAACATGATCATACAGACTTGTTCACTGTGCAAGTAGCCCATGTGTTCCTGTTTCCATAATTGTTCTCTTGTGTCTACAAGACTGGGGAGTTCCACCACTCCTCTTGGGCTATCTGCACAAAAGCTGTTTTACCCTGTATGCACACATGGATTTTTCCTCTCTGAACCCTGTTCACACAGGTTATATACAGATGATCAGGTTTTTAAATACATCAGATAGGGATTGCATACATTAGTTAGGACTGCTCTGATAAGGGTATACCGTGAAGATTGGTAGAGCAGCTTAGTATACATTTTTTGCAAAAAACGTATCAACCAAATACCCTGTTTTTTACATCTTTTACTAGCACTTGCGGATTACTGCAACATTTTTTCAAACTGAGTGTTTTTGGTTTTACTATTCTCTTTTGTGTCTTCAGGTTTCTTGGTGGTGTGTGAACATGATCATACAGACTTGTTCACTGTGCAAGTAGCCCATGTGTTCCTGTTTCCATAATTGTTCTCTTGTGTCTACAAGACTGGGGAGTTCCACCACTCCTCTTGGGCTATCTGCACAAAAGCTGTTCTACCCTGTATGCACACATGGATTTTTCCTCTCTGAACCCTGTTCACACAGGTTATATACAGATGATCAGGTTTTTAAATACATCAGATAGGGATAGCATACATTAGTTAGGACTGCTCTGATAAGGGTATACCGTGAAGATTGGTAGAGCAGCTTAGTATACATTTTTTGCAAAAAACGTATCAACCAAATACCCTGTTTTTTACATCTTTTACTAGCACTTGCGGATTACTGCAACATTTTTTCAAACTGAGTGTTTTTGGTTTTACTATTCTCTTTTGTGTCTTCAGGTTTCTTAGTGGTGTGTGAACATGATCATACAGACTTGTTCACTGTGCAAGTAGCCCATGTGTTCCTGTTTCAATAATTGTTCTCTTGTGTCTACAAGACTGGGGAGTTCCACCACTCCTCTTGGGCTATCTGCACAAAAGCTGTTCTACCCTGTATGCACACATGGATTTTTCCTCTCTGAACCCTGTTCACACAGGTTATATACAGATGATCAGGTTTTTAAATACATCAGATAGGGATTGCATACATTAGTTAGGACTGCTCTGATAAGGGTATACCGTGAAGATTGGTAGAGCAGCTTAGTATACATTTTTTGCAAAAAACGTATCAACCAAATACCCTGTTTTTTACATCTTTTACTAGCACTTGCGGATTACTGCAACATTTTTTCAAACTGAGTGTTTTTGGTTTTACTATTCTCTTTTGTGTCTTCAGGTTTCTTGGTGGTGTGTGAACATGATCATACAGACTTGTTCACTGTGCAAGTAGCCCATGTGTTCCTGTTTCCATAATTGTTCTCTTGTGTCTACAAGACTGGGGAGTTCCACCACTCCTCTTGGGCTATCTGCACAAAAGCTGTTCTACCCTGTATGCACACATGGATTTTTCCTCTCTGAACCCTGTTCACACAGGTTATATACAGATGATCAGGTTTTTAAATACATCAGATAGGGATTGCATACATTAGTTAGGACTGCTCTGATAAGGGTATACCGTGAAGATTGGTAGAGCAGCTTAGTATACATTTTTTGCAAAAAACGTATCAACCAAATACCCTGTTTTTTATATCTTTTACTAGCACTTGCGGATTACTGCAACATTTTTTCAAACTTAGTGTTTTTGGTTTTACTATTCTCTTTTGTGTCTTCAGGTTTCTTGGTGGTGTGTGAACATGATCATACAGACTTGTTCACTGTGCAAGTAGCCCATGTGTTCCTGTTTCCATAATTGTTCTCTTGTGTCTACAAGACTGGGGAGTTCCACCACTCCTCTTGGGCTATCTGCACAAAAGCTGTTCTACCCTGTATGCACACATGGATTTTTCCTCTCTGAACCCTGTTCACACAGGTTATATACAGATGATCAGGTTTTTAAATACATCAGATAGGGATTGCATACATTAGTTAGGACTGCTCTGATAAGGGTATACCGTGAAGATTGGTAGAGCAGCTTAGTATACATTTTTTGCAAAAAACGTATCAACCAAATACCCTGTTTTTTACATCTTTTACTAGCACTTGCGGATTACTGCAACATTTTTTCAAACTGAGTGTTTTTGGTTTTACTATTCTCTTTTGTGTCTTCAGGTTTCTTGGTGGTGTGTGAACATGATCATACAGACTTGTTCACTGTGCAAGTAGCCCATGTGTTCCTGTTTCCATAATTGTTCTCTTGTGTCTACAAGACTGGGGAGCTCCACCACTCCTCTTGGGCTATCTGCACAAAAGCTGTTCTACCCTGTATGCACACATGGATTTTTCCTCTCTGAACCCTGTTCACACAGGTTATATACAGATGATCAGGTTTTTAAATACATCAGATAGGGATTGCATACATTAGTTAGGACTGCTCTGATAAGGGTATACCGTGAAGATTGGTAGAGCAGCTTAGTATACATTTTTTGCAAAAAACGTATCAACCAAATACCCTGTTTTTTACATCTTTTACTAGAACTTGCGGATTACTGCAACATTTTTTCAAACTGAGTGTTTTTGGTTTTACTATTCTCTTTTGTGTCTTCAGGTTTCTTGGTGGTGTGTGAACATGATGATACAGACTTGTTCACTGTGCAAGTAGCCCATGTGTTCCTGTTTCCATAATTGTTCTCTTGTGTCTACAAGACTGGGGAGTTCCACCACTCCTCTTGGGCTATCTGCACAAAAGCTGTTCTACCCTGTATGCACACATGGATTTTTCCTCTCTGAACCCTGTTCACACAGGTTATATACAGATGATCAGGTTTTTAAATACATCAGATAGGGATTGCATACATTAGTTAGGACTGCTCTGATAAGGGTATACCGTGAAGATTGGTAGAGCAGCTTAGTATACATTTTTTGCAAAAAACGTATCAACCAAATACCCTGTTTTTTACATCTTTTACTAGCACTTGCGGATTACTGCAACATTTTTTCAAACTGAGTGTTTTTGGTTTTACTATTCTCTTTTGTGTCTTCAGGTTTCTTGGTGGTGTGTGAACATGATCATACAGACTTGTTCACTGTGCAAGTAGCCCATGTGTTCCTGTTTCCATAATTGTTCTCTTGTGTCTACAAGACTGGGGAGTTCCACCACTCCTCTTGGGCTATCTGCACAAAAGCTGTTCTACCCTGTATGCACACATGGATTTTTCCTCTCTGAACCCTGTTCACACAGGTTATATACAGATGATCAGGTTTTTAAATACATCAGATAGGGATTGCATACATTAGTTAGGACTGCTCTGATAAGGGTATACCGTGAAGATTGGTAGAGCAGCTTAGTATACATTTTTTGCAAAAAACGTATCAACCAAATACCCTGTTTTTTACATCTTTTACTAGCACTTGCGGATTACTGCAACATTTTTTCAAACTGAGTGTTTTTGGTTTTACTATTCTCTTTTGTGTCTTCAGGTTTCTTGGTGGTGTGTGAACATGATCATACAGACTTGTTCACTGTGCAAGTAGCCCATGTGTTCCTGTTTCCATAATTGTTCTCTTGTGTCTACAAGACTGGGGAGTTCCACCACTCCTCTTGGGCTATCTGCACAAAAGCTGTTCTACCCTGTATGCACACATGGATTTTTCCTCTCTGAACCCTGTTTACACAGGTTATATACAGATGATCAGGTTTTTCAATACATCAGATAGGGATTGCATACATTAGTTAGGACTGCTCTGATAAGGGTATACCGTGAAGATTGGTAGAGCAGCTTAGTATACATTTTTTGCAAAAAACGTATCAACCAAATACCCTGTTTTTTACATCTTTTACTAGCACTTGCGGATTACTGCAACATTTTTTCAAACTGAGTGTTTTTGGTTTTACTATTCTCTTTTGTGTCTTCAGGTTTCTTGGTGGTGTGTGAACATGATCATACAGACTTGTTCACTGTGCAAGTAGCCCATGTGTTCCTGTTTCCATAATTGTTCTCTTGTGTCTACAAGACTGGGGAGTTCCACCACTCCTCTTGGGCTATCTGCACAAAAGCTGTTCTACCCTGTATGCACACATGGATTTTTCCTCTCTGAACCCTGTTCACACAGGTTATATACAGATGATCAGGTTTTTAAATACATCAGATAGGGATTGCATACATTAGTTAGGACTGCTCTGATAAGGGTATACCGTGAAGATTGGTAGAGCAGCTTAGTATACATTTTTTGCAAAAAACGTATCAACCAAATACCCTGTTTTTTACATCTTTTACTAGCACTTGCGGATTACTGCAACATTTTTTCAAACTGAGTGTTTTTGGTTTTACTATTCTCTTTTGTGTCTTCAGGTTTCTTGGTGGTGTGTGAACATGATCATACAGACTTGTTCACTGTGCAAGTAGCCCATGTGTTCCTGTTTCCATAATTGTTCTCTTGTGTCTACAAGACTGGGGAGTTCCACCACTCCTCTTGGGCTATCTGCACAAAAGCTGTTCTACCCTGTATGCACACATGGATTTTTCCTCTCTGAACCCTGTTCACACAGGTTATATACAGATGATCAGGTTTTTAAATACATCAGATAGGGATTGCATACATTAGTTAGGACTGCTCTGATAAGGGTATACCGTGAAGATTGGTAGAGCAGCTTAGTATACATTTTTTGTAAAAAATGTATCAACCAAACACCCTGTTTTTTACATCTTTTACTAGCACTTGCGGATTACTGCAACATTTTTTCAAACTGAGTGTTTTTGGTTTTACTATTCTCTTTTGTGTCTTCAGGTTTCTTGGTGGTGTGTGAACATGATCATACAGACTTGTTCACTGTGCAAGTAGCCCATGTGTTCCTGTTTCCATAATTGTTCTCTTGTGTCTACAAGACTGGGGAGTTCCACCACTCCTCTTGGGCTATCTGCACAAAAGCTGTTCTACCCTGTATGCACACATGGATTTTTCCTCTCTGAACCCTGTTCACACAGGTTATATACAGATGATCAGGTTTTTAAATACATCAGATAGGGATTGCATACATTAGTTAGGACTGCTCTGATAAGGGTATACCGTGAAGATTGGTAGAGCAGCTTAGTATACATTTTTTGCAAAAAACGTATCAACCAAATACCCTGTTTTTTACATCTTTTACTAGCACTTGCGGATTACTGCAACATTTTTTCAAACTGAGTGTTTTTGGTTTTACTATTCTCTTTTGTGTCTTCAGGTTTCTTGGTGGTGTGTGAACATGATCATACAGACTTGTTCACTGTGCAAGTAGCCCATGTGTTCCTGTTTCCATAATTGTTCTCTTGTGTCTACAAGACTGGGGAGTTCCACCACTCCTCTTGGGCTATCTGCACAAAAGCTGTTCTACCCTGTATGCACACATGGATTTTTCCTCTCTGAACCCTGTTCACACAGGTTATATACAGATGATCAGGTTTTTAAATACATCAGATAGGGATTGCATACATTAGTTAGGACTGCTCTGATAAGGGTATACCGTGAAGATTGGTAGAGCAGCTTAGTATACATTTTTTGCAAAAAACGTATCAACCAAATACCCTGTTTTTTACATCTTTTACTAGCACTTGCGGATTACTGCAACATTTTTTCAAACTGAGTGTTTTTGGTTTTACTATTCTCTTTTGTGTCTTCAGGTTTCTTGGTGGTGTGTGAACATGATCATACAGGCTTGTTCACTGTGCAAGTAGCCCATGTGTTCCTGTTTCCATAATTGTTCTCTTGTGTCTACAAGACTGGGGAGTTCCACCACTCCTCTTGGGCTATCTGCACAAAAGCTGTTCTACCCTGTATGCACACATGGATTTTTCCTCTCTGAACCCTGTTCACACAGGTTATATACAGATGATCAGGTTTTTAAATACATCAGATAGGGATTGCATACATTAGTTAGGACTGCTCTGATAAGGGTATACCGTGAAGATTGGTAGAGCAGCTTAGTATACATTTTTTGCAAAAAATGTATCAACCAAATACCCTGTTTTTTACATCTTTTACTACCACTTGCGGATTACTGCAACAATTTTTCAAACTGAGTGTTTTTGGTTTTACTATTCTCTTTTGTGTCTTCAGGTTTCTTAGTGGTGTGTGAACATGATCATACAGACTTGTTCACTGTGCAAGTAGCCCATGTGTTCCTGTTTCCATAATTGTTCTCTTGTGTCTACAAGACTGGGGAGTTCCACCACTCCTCTTGGGCTATCTGCACAAAAGCTGTTCTACCCTGTATGCACACATGGATTTTTCCTCTCTGAACCCTGTTCACACAGGTTATATACAGATGATCAGGTTTTTAAATACATCAGATAGGGATTGCATACATTAGTTAGGACTGCTCTGATAAGGGTATACCGTGAAGATTGGTAGAGCAGCTTAGTATACATTTTTTGCAAAAAACGTATCAACCAAATACCCTGTTTTTTACATCTTTTACTAGCACTTGCGGATTACTGCAACATTTTTTCAAACTGAGTGTTTTTGGTTTTACTATTCTCTTTTGTGTCTTCAGGTTTCTTGGTGGTGTGTGAACATGATCATACAGACTTGTTCACTGTGCAAGTAGCCCATGTGTTCCTGTTTCCATAATTGTTCTCTTGTGTCTACAAGACTGGGGAGTTCCACCACTCCTCTTGGGCTATCTGCACAAAAGCTGTTCTACCCTGTATGCACACATGGATTTTTCCTCTCTGAACCCTGTTCACACAGGTTATATACAGATGATCAGGTTTTTAAATACATCAGATAGGGATTGCATACATTAGTTAGGACTGCTCTGATAAGGGTATACCGTGAAGATTGGTAGAGCAGCTTAGTATACATTTTTTGCAAAAAACGTATCAACCAAATACCCTGTTTTTTACATCTTTTACTAGCACTTGCGGATTACTGCAACATTTTTTCAAACTGAGTGTTTTTGGTTTTACTATTCTCTTTTGTGTCTTCAGGTTTCTTGGTGGTGTGTGAACATAATCATACAGACTTGTTCACTGTGCAAGTAGCCCATGTGTTCCTGTTTCCATAATTGTTCTCTTGTGTCTACAAGACTGGGGAGTTCCACCACTCCTCTTGGGCTATCTGCACAAAAGCTGTTCTACCCTGTATGCACACATGGATTTTTCCTCTCTGAACCCTGTTCACACAGGTTATATACAGATGATCAGGTTTTTAAATACATCAGATAGGGATTGCATACATTAGTTAGGACTGCTCTGATAAGGGTATACCGTGAAGATTGGTAGAGCAGCTTAGTATACATTTTTTGCAAAAAACGTATCAACCAAATACCCTGTTTTTTACATCTTTTACTAGCACTTGCGGATTACTGCAACATTTTTTCAAACTGAGTGTTTTTGGTTTTACTATTCTCTTTTGTGTCTTCAGGTTTCTTGGTGGTGTGTGAACATGATCATACAGACTTGTTCACTGTGCAAGTAGCCCATGTGTTCCTGTTTCCATAATTGTTCTCTTGTGTCTACAAGACTGGGGAGTTCCACCACTCCTCTTGGGCTATCTGCACAAAAGCTGTTCTACCCTGTATGCACACATGGATTTTTCCTCTCTGAACCCTGTTCACACAGGTTATATACAGATGATCAGGTTTTTAAATACATCAGATAGGGATTGCATACATTAGTTAGGACTGCTCTGATAAGGGTATACCGTGAAGATTGGTAGAGCAGCTTAGTATACATTTTTTGCAAAAAACGTATCAACCAAATACCCTGTTTTTTACATCTTTTACTAGCACTTGCGGATTACTGCAACATTTTTTCAAACTGAGTGTTTTTGGTTTTACTATTCTCTTTTGTGTCTTCAGGTTTCTTGGTGGTGTGTGAACATGATCATACAGACTTGTTCACTGTGCAAGTAGCCCATGTGTTCCTGTTTCCATAATTGTTCTCTTGTGTCTACAAGACTGGGGAGCTCCACCACTCCTCTTGGGCTATCTGCACAAAAGCTGTTCTACCCTGTATGCACACATGGATTTTTCCTCTCTGAACCCTGTTCACACAGGTTATATACAGATGATCAGGTTTTTAAATACATCAGATAGGGATTGCATACATTAGTTAGGACTGCTCTGATAAGGGTATACCGTGAAGATTGGTAGAGCAGCTTAGTATACATTTTTTGCAAAAAACGTATCAACCAAATACCCTGTTTTTTACATCTTTTACTAGAACTTGCGGATTACTGCAACATTTTTTCAAACTGAGTGTTTTTGGTTTTACTATTCTCTTTTGTGTCTTCAGGTTTCTTGGTGGTGTGTGAACATGATGATACAGACTTGTTCACTGTGCAAGTAGCCCATGTGTTCCTGTTTCCATAATTGTTCTCTTGTGTCTACAAGACTGGGGAGTTCCACCACTCCTCTTGGGCTATCTGCACAAAAGCTGTTCTACCCTGTATGCACACATGGATTTTTCCTCTCTGAACCCTGTTCACACAGGTTATATACAGATGATCAGGTTTTTAAATACATCAGATAGGGATTGCATACATTAGTTAGGACTGCTCTGATAAGGGTATACCGTGAAGATTGGTAGAGCAGCTTAGTATACATTTTTTGCAAAAAACGTATCAACCAAATACCCTGTTTTTTACATCTTTTACTAGCACTTGCGGATTACTGCAACATTTTTTCAAACTGAGTGTTTTTGGTTTTACTATTCTCTTTTGTGTCTTCAGGTTTCTTGGTGGTGTGTGAACATGATCATACAGACTTGTTCACTGTGCAAGTAGCCCATGTGTTCCTGTTTCCATAATTGTTCTCTTGTGTCTACAAGACTGGGGAGTTCCACCACTCCTCTTGGGCTATCTGCACAAAAGCTGTTCTACCCTGTATGCACACATGGATTTTTCCTCTCTGAACCCTGTTCACACAGGTTATATACAGATGATCAGGTTTTTAAATACATCAGATAGGGATTGCATACATTAGTTAGGACTGCTCTGATAAGGGTATACCGTGAAGATTGGTAGAGCAGCTTAGTATACATTTTTTGCAAAAAACGTATCAACCAAATACCCTGTTTTTTACATCTTTTACTAGCACTTGCGGATTACTGCAACATTTTTTCAAACTGAGTGTTTTTGGTTTTACTATTCTCTTTTGTGTCTTCAGGTTTCTTGGTGGTGTGTGAACATGATCATACAGACTTGTTCACTGTGCAAGTAGCCCATGTGTTCCTGTTTCCATAATTGTTCTCTTGTGTCTACAAGACTGGGGAGTTCCACCACTCCTCTTGGGCTATCTGCACAAAAGCTGTTCTACCCTGTATGCACACATGGATTTTTCCTCTCTGAACCCTGTTTACACAGGTTATATACAGATGATCAGGTTTTTCAATACATCAGATAGGGATTGCATACATTAGTTAGGACTGCTCTGATAAGGGTATACCGTGAAGATTGGTAGAGCAGCTTAGTATACATTTTTTGCAAAAAACGTATCAACCAAATACCCTGTTTTTTACATCTTTTACTAGCACTTGCGGATTACTGCAACATTTTTTCAAACTGAGTGTTTTTGGTTTTACTATTCTCTTTTGTGTCTTCAGGTTTCTTGGTGGTGTGTGAACATGATCATACAGACTTGTTCACTGTGCAAGTAGCCCATGTGTTCCTGTTTCCATAATTGTTCTCTTGTGTCTACAAGACTGGGGAGTTCCACCACTCCTCTTGGGCTATCTGCACAAAAGCTGTTCTACCCTGTATGCACACATGGATTTTTCCTCTCTGAACCCTGTTCACACAGGTTATATACAGATGATCAGGTTTTTAAATACATCAGATAGGGATTGCATACATTAGTTAGGACTGCTCTGATAAGGGTATACCGTGAAGATTGGTAGAGCAGCTTAGTATACATTTTTTGCAAAAAACGTATCAACCAAATACCCTGTTTTTTACATCTTTTACTAGCACTTGCGGATTACTGCAACATTTTTTCAAACTGAGTGTTTTTGGTTTTACTATTCTCTTTTGTGTCTTCAGGTTTCTTGGTGGTGTGTGAACATGATCATACAGACTTGTTCACTGTGCAAGTAGCCCATGTGTTCCTGTTTCCATAATTGTTCTCTTGTGTCTACAAGACTGGGGAGTTCCACCACTCCTCTTGGGCTATCTGCACAAAAGCTGTTCTACCCTGTATGCACACATGGATTTTTCCTCTCTGAACCCTGTTCACACAGGTTATATACAGATGATCAGGTTTTTAAATACATCAGATAGGGATTGCATACATTAGTTAGGACTGCTCTGATAAGGGTATACCGTGAAGATTGGTAGCGCAGCTTAGTATACATTTTTTGTAAAAAATGTATCAACCAAACACCCTGTTTTTTACATCTTTTACTAGCACTTGCGGATTACTGCAACATTTTTTCAAACTGAGTGTTTTTGGTTTTACTATTCTCTTTTGTGTCTTCAGGTTTCTTGGTGGTGTGTGAACATGATCATACAGACTTGTTCACTGTGCAAGTAGCCCATGTGTTCCTGTTTCCATAATTGTTCTCTTGTGTCTACAAGACTGGGGAGTTCCACCACTCCTCTTGGGCTATCTGCACAAAAGCTGTTCTACCCTGTATGCACACATGGATTTTTCCTCTCTGAACCCTGTTCACACAGGTTATATACAGATGATCAGGTTTTTAAATACATCAGATAGGGATTGCATACATTAGTTAGGACTGCTCTGATAAGGGTATACCGTGAAGATTGGTAGAGCAGCTTAGTATACATTTTTTGCAAAAAACGTATCAACCAAATACCCTGTTTTTTACATCTTTTACTAGCACTTGCGGATTACTGCAACATTTTTTCAAACTGAGTGTTTTTGGTTTTACTATTCTCTTTTGTGTCTTCAGGTTTCTTAGTGGTGTGTGAACATGATCATACAGACTTGTTCACTGTGCAAGTAGCCCATGTGTTCCTGTTTCCATAATTGTTCTCTTGTGTCTACAAGACTGGGGAGTTCCACCACTCCTCTTGGGCTATCTGCACAAAAGCTGTTCTACCCTGTATGCACACATGGATTTTTCCTCTCTGAACCCTGTTCACACAGGTTATATACAGATGATCAGGTTTTTAAATACATCAGATAGGGATTGCATACATTAGTTAGGACTGCTCTGATAAGGGTATACCGTGAAGATTGGTAGAGCAGCTTAGTATACATTTTTTGCAAAAAACGTATCAACCAAATACCCTGTTTTTTACATCTTTTACTAGCACTTGCGGATTACTGCAACATTTTTTCAAACTGAGTGTTTTTGGTTTTACTATTCTCTTTTGTGTCTTCAGGTTTCTTGGTGGTGTGTGAACATGATCATACAGACTTGTTCACTGTGCAAGTAGCCCATGTGTTCCTGTTTCCATAATTGTTCTCTTGTGTCTACAAGACTGGGGAGTTCCACCACTCCTCTTGGGCTATCTGCACAAAAGCTGTTCTACCCTGTATGCACACATGGATTTTTCCTCTCTGAACCCTGTTCACACAGGTTATATACAGATGATCAGGTTTTTAAATACATCAGATAGGGATTGCATACATTAGTTAGGACTGCTCTGATAAGGGTATACCGTGAAGATTGGTAGAGCAGCTTAGTATACATTTTTTGCAAAAAACGTATCAACCAAATACCCTGTTTTTTACATCTTTTACTAGCACTTGCGGATTACTGCAACATTTTTTCAAACTGAGTGTTTTTGGTTTTACTATTCTCTTTTGTGTCTTCAGGTTTCTTGGTGGTGTGTGAACATGATCATACAGACTTGTTCACTGTGCAAGTAGCCCATGTGTTCCTGTTTCCATAATTGTTCTCTTGTGTCTACAAGACTGGGGAGTTCCACCACTCCTCTTGGGCTATCTGCACAAAAGCTGTTCTACCCTGTATGCACACATGGATTTTTCCTCTCTGAACCCTGTTCACACAGGTTATATACAGATGATCAGGTTTTTAAATACATCAGATAGGGATTGCATACATTAGTTAGGACTGCTCTGATAAGGGTATACCGTGAAGATTGGTAGAGCAGCTTAGTATACATTTTTTGCAAAAAACGTATCAACCAAATACCCTGTTTTTTACATCTTTTACTAGCACTTGCGGATTACTGCAACATTTTTTCAAACTGAGTGTTTTTGGTTTTACTATTCTCTTTTGTGTCTTCAGGTTTCTTGGTGGTGTGTGAACATGATCATACAGACTTGTTCACTGTGCAAGTAGCCCATGTGTTCCTGTTTCCATAATTGTTCTCTTGTGTCTACAAGACTGGGGAGTTCCACCACTCCTCTTGGGCTATCTGCACAAAAGCTGTTCTACCCTGTATGCACACATGGATTTTTCCTCTCTGAACCCTGTTCACACAGGTTATATACAGATGATCAGGTTTTTAAATACATCAGATAGGGATTGCATACATTAGTTAGGACTGCTCTGATAAGGGTATACCGTGAAGATTGGTAGAGCAGCTTAGTATACATTTTTTGCAAAAAACGTATCAACCAAATACCCTGTTTTTTACATCTTTTACTAGCACTTGCGGATTACTGCAACATTTTTTCAAACTGAGTGTTTTTGGTTTTACTATTCTCTTTTGTGTCTTCATGAAACACATTCCTTGCCTGGCTCACACCTTAAACCTGGTGGTGCAGTGCTTCCTGAAAAGTTATCCGGGGTTATCCGACCTGCTCTTCAAAGTGCGTGGACTTTGCTCACATATCCGCCGTTCGCCCGTACACTCCAGCCGTATGCAGACCTATCAGCGTTCTTTGAACCTTCCCCAGCATCGCCTAATCATAGACGTTGCAACAAGGTGGAACTCAACACTGCACATGCTTCAGAGACTGTGTGAACAGAGGCGGGCTGTTATGTTTTTGTGGGAGGATACACATACACGGGCAGGCAGTAGGATGGCAGACATGGAGTTGTCAGGTGTGCAGTGGTCGAAGATTCAAGACATGTGTCAAGTCCTTCAGTGTTTTGAGGAATGCACACGGCTGGTTAGTGCAGACAACGCCATAATAAGCATGAGCATCCCCCTAATGCGTCTGCTGATGCAAAGTTTGACGCACATAAAGGATCAGGCGTCTGCAGCTGAGGAAGAGGAAAGCCTTGATGACAGTCAGCCATTGTCTGGCCAGGGCAGTGTACAGGACGAGGTAGCGGGCGAAGAGGAGGAGGAGGACGAGGAGGATGATGGGGATGATTATATTTTTAATGAGGAAGCTTTTCCGGGGCCACTGGAAATTGGTGGCGCGGCAAGGCCGGGTTCTGGTTTTTTGAGGGACACAAGTGACGTGGATTTGCCTGAAACTGCCCCTCAACCAAGCACAACCGCAGATTTGAGAACTGGAACTTTGGCCCATATGGCGGATTATGCCTTACGTATCCTCAAAAGGGACACACGCATAACTAAAATGATGAATGATGACGATTACTGGTTGGCCTGCCTCCTTGATCCTCGCTATAAAGGCAAATTGCAAAATATAATGCCACAAGAGAACTTGGAACTAATATTGGCAACCAAACAATCAACTCTTGTTGACCGTT
This sequence comes from Ranitomeya imitator, assembly GCF_032444005.1. Lineage (NCBI taxonomy): Eukaryota > Metazoa > Chordata > Amphibia > Anura > Dendrobatidae > Ranitomeya > Ranitomeya imitator. The sequence goes on from NC_091285.1 coordinate 546,043,327, forward strand.
TGCTTCTGGCATTCCCTGCACACAGCGCCCGTGATCGTTCTCACACGAGCTGCAGGGGCCAGCAGACCAGAGGAGTTAGAGGGGCAGAAATCAGAAGTGGCGTTGGCCAGAGGGGTTTTCTGACCAGGTTGTGGAGTGATTTTGCTATGACCGCAGACAGGACAGGTACTGCAGCATCAATTCAAAGTGACAGGAGACAACATTTGTCCAGTATGGTTACAAACTATTTTTCATCCCTTATCGATGTTCTCCCTCAACCGTCATTCCCATTTGATTACTGGGCATCAAAATTAGACACCTGGCCAGAATTGGCAGAATATGCATTGCAGGAGCTTGCTTGCCCGGCAGCTAGTGTCCTATCAGAAAGAGTATTCAGAGCTGCAGGTTCAATACTAACAGAAAAAAGGACTCGTCTGGCTACCCAAAATGTAGATGATCTAACCTTCATTAAAATGAACCACAACTGGATTTCGAAATCTTTTGCCCCACCTTGCCCGGCTGACACCTAGCTTTCCTATGAAAAGGTCTTGCCTGTGGACTATTCTGAATGCCTTTTCCAATCTCGTAATTTTCTGCACCTGATTGTCCAGCATACGACATGTTTACACCTCACTAAATGGCCAAACTCCCCACACGGGGCCGTGGTATCGACACTTGGCGACAGCACCCGTGAGAGTGCAGTTTGTCTGAAGAGGTGGGTGAGCCCGCTTTTGGTCGACGGCACTGCCACTCGGTCCCTCCTAGTACAATAAAGTGTCTCTGGCGGTGGTGGTGCGCACCGAACGTCAGACACACCGTTGTAATATGAGGGGCCCTGGGCCTGTACCGCCGGCCACAAGACAGTTCCCCCCCCCCAACTCAAACAGTGCTCTACCACTTGCAAAATTATCTCACAGCTCCACCAATGTTTAGTCTATGCGCTGACATCCTTCAATGCCTGCCACTGACAATACCATTGTATTGACATTTTTGTTATGTTAGGCCTTCGATGCCTGTCTGTGGTCACTCCTTCCACTAGGCCTCCACTGACCACACCACTGCTGCCCGTGTACCCCTGGAACCAATTTAAAATTGCCTACAGCCAGCCCAATTTATTATGTTAGGGCTTCGAAGCCTGTCTGCGGTCCCTCCTTCCACTAGGCCTCCACTGACCACACCACTGCTGCCCGTGTACCCCTGGAACCAATTTAAAATTGCCTACAGCCATGTGTTATTATTTTAGGCCTTCGATGCCTGTCTGCGGTCACTCCTTCCACTAGGCCTCCACTGACCACACCACTGCTGCCCGTGTACCCCTGGAACCAATTTAAAATTGCCTACAGCCATGTGTTATTATTTTAGGCCTTCGATGCCTGTTTGCGGTCACTCCTTCCACTAGGCCTCCACTGACCACACCACTGCTGCCCGTGTACCCCTGGAACCAATTTAAAACTGCCTACAGCCATGTGTTATTATTTTAGGCCTTCGATGCCTGTCTGCGGTCACTCCTTCCACTAGGCCTCCACTGACCACACCACTGCTGCCCGTGTACCCCTGGAACCAATTTAAAATTGCCTACAGCCATGTGTTATTATTTTAGGCCTTCGATGCCTGTCTGCGGTCACTCCTTCCACTAGGCCTCCACTGACCACACCACTGCTGCCCGTGTACCCCTGGAACCAATTTAAAACTGCCTACAGCCATGTGTTATTATTTTAGGCCTTCGATGCCTGTCTGCGGTCACTCCTTCCACTAGTCCTCCACTGACCACACCACTGCTGCCCGTGTACCCCTGGAACCAACATCAGAAAATATAAAAATAAGTATTTTGCTTATAAAAAAGAAAATACTGGAGAGATATCAAATGCAGACATTTTAACATTAAAAACAAACACATACAACAAAAATCTGGTACAGTACTAAAAATGGCCACCAGCTACAATAACTTTCTCCTGCAAGTAGTTAACTGAAAGGTTTTTTCAATTTTAAACACAGATATGGCATCCACCGAGTGTTGTCCTGTCGCGTCTTCTTTATATTATTGCCAAGAAGATGCAAAACAATGAAAATAATAAAATCATTATTTACCAAAAAAATAGAGTAAGTCAAAACCACATTGCAAATAAACATTCATTACAAATAAAGAAGCAGGGCGCGTCCGAGGGTGAGTATATACCTAATAAGAATATAATCACCCTCGGACGCGCCCTGCTTCTTTCCGACAGCCTTCCTTCCTAAGAATCAGCCCTTCCGTGGTGTAGAGAGAGGGTTTGTTACACTCCAAGGTGTTCCCCAGGTTGCCTTTCCTGAGCTTCGATCTTCCGGCTCTCGTTTAGTAGTTGTTGGAAACTACGCTGCATTGGGCCTACAAATTGGGTATGGGGTGTAGAGAGATGGTGTGTTCCACTCCAAGGTGTTCCCCAGGTTGCCTTTCCTGAGCTTCGATCTTCCGGCTCTCGTTTAGTAGTTGTTGGAAACTATGCTGCATTAGGCCTACAAATTGGGTATGGGGTGTAGAGAGATGGTGTGTTCCACTGTAGAGAGATGGTGTGTTCCACTCCAAGGTGTTCCCCAGGTTTCCTCGCCAATGCTTCGATCATCAAGCTCTCGTTTAGTAGTTGTTGGAAACTACGCTGCATTAGGCCTACAAATTGGGTATGGGGTGTAGAGAGATGGTGTGTTCCACTCCAAGGTGTTCCCCAGGTTTCCTCTCCATTGCTTCGATCTTCATGCTCTCGTTTAGTAGTTGTTGGAAACTACGCTGCATTAGGCCTACAAATTGGGTATGGGGTGTAGAGAGATGGTGTGTTACACTCCAAGGTGTTCCCCAGGTTTCCTCTCCATTGCTTCGATCTTCCGGCTCTCATTTAGTAGTTGTTGGAAACTACGCTGCATTAGGCCTACAAATTGGGTATGGGGTGTAGAGAGATGGTGTGTTCCACTGTAGAGAGATGGTGTGTTCCACTCCAAGGTGTTCCCCAGGTTTCCTCGCCAATGCTTCGATCATCATGCTCTCGTTTAGTAGTTGTTGGAAACTACGCTGCATTAGGCCTACAAATTGGGTATGGGGTGTAGAGAGATGGTGTGTTCCACTCCAAGGTGTTCCCCAGGTTTCCTCTCCATTGCTTCGATCTTCATGCTCTCGTTTAGTAGTTGTTGGAAACTACGCTGCATTAGGCCTACAAATTGGGTATGGGGTGTAGAGAGATGGTGTGTTACACTCCAAGGTGTTCCCCAGGTTTCCTCTCCATTGCTTCGATCTTCCGGCTCTCGTTTAGTAGTTGTTGGAAACTACGCTGCATTGGGCCTACAAATTGGGTATGGGGTGTAGAGAGATGGTGTGTTCCACTCCAAGGTGTTCTCCAGGTTGCCTTTCCTGAGCTTCGATCTTCCGGCTCTCGTTTAGTAGTTGTTGGAAACTACGCTGCATTAGGCCTACAAATTGGGTATGGGGTGTAGAGAGATGGTGTGTTCCACTGTAGAGAGATGGTGTGTTCCACTCCAAGGTGTTCCCCAAGTTTCCTCGCCAATGCTTCGATCATCATGCTCTCGTTTAGTAGTTGTTGGAAACTACGCTGCATTAGGCCTACAAATTGGGTATGGGGTGTAGAGAGATGGTGTGTTCCACTCCAAGGTGTTCCCCAGGTTTCCTCGCCAATGCTTCGATCATCATGCTCTCGTTTAGTAGTTGTTGGAAACTACGCTGCATTAGACCTACAAATTGGGTATGGGGTGTAGAGAGATGGTGTGTTCCACTCCAAGGTGTTCTCCAGGTTGCCTTTCCTGAACTTCTATCTTCAGGCTCTCATTAAATTGTGGTTAAACGGAACAACTGCATTTGGCGTACTAGTTGGTTTGGGGCCTACTATCGGTGTCTGCCGCTCCTTGCTGTTCTCCTGGTTTCCTGTCCTGAAATTCCGTTTTCAGGCGCTCGTTAAGTAGTTGTTAATGTTAGACTGCATTTGGCCTACTAGTTGGGTTGGGGCCTACTATCGGTGTCTGCCACTCCTTTCTGTTCTCCTCCACTGAACAAAGATGTGCCGCCTGTTTACTACTGTTGCCAATTTTGAACTGCATTTCGACTACTTACTGATTTGGGCCTACTCTCTGTGTCAGCCTCTCATTCCAGCTGTCCTCCACTGCAATGCCCCCTGATTAGTCCTGTGTTACCAATTTTGAACTGCATTTAGCCCACTTTATTCTTTGGGCCTATATCTGTGTTTCCTCCTCATCCTGCCCATTGCCCAGCCAGTGATAGATGAGTCTGCTGGTACATTGACCCATAACGCAACATTTCCCGTGCACGCTACACTGCAAGATTGTGACCCTGCTGAAAGTCAGGTCCCCCTTCCCGCATACCATACCACCTTACACGGGGACAAACAGGAAGGTGCAGATGAAAGTGCAGGTTCCTTCATCAGGTGGGGGGAGGAATACTAGTTGGCGACGTCACTGGCACAGGGCCTCTCATGGTACGCAAAAGTGTTGCTGCCGGTGGGAGGCGCCCCCGCCGTGCAAACACACCGCTGTACTTTGAGGGGCCCTGTGCCAGTGCCAATGCCAACGAGTGGGCCCCCCCTGGTTGCTCAGGTTCACAGCACTTGCAAAGTTGAAATACTTACCTCTCCCTGCTCCACTGCCGTGACGTGGTCCAGATTTCCTGGGCCCACTAATTACTTGAACCAGCCCTACCCACCACAACTTTAGCCAAATGAACCCCAATTTCAAATGCCTTCCAATTATTATAAGGTAAATTACGCTTGACAAGCTTCATTAAGAAGAATGGATGGTTTTGACATTAAAATGGGCACTCTAGGTGTTTTCCTGGCCCCCACTCACTGCCGACTATGCTGCCCCATTGACTTGCATTGGGTTTCGTGTTTCGGTCGATCCCGACTTTACGTCATAATCGGCCGATTTCACTCGACCTGACTTTTGAGATAGTTGGGTTTCGCGAAACCCGGCTCGACTCTAAAAAGGTCAAGGTCGCTCAACTCTAATCTCCGCTGCGGTCTCCCATTCTTGTCCAGCCGCGGTGGAGTCTGCTCAGCAGGGATGTCGGTCCCAGCGTCTTGCTCAGTCTCACTCTGTACAGAGAGTTACTGCTGCTTCTTCAGCTTCTGCCATTAAAGTCAGTGCTGGTCAGCAGCGAGCGGACTTCTCTGGGACTAAGTCCTTGTCTGCACACACTGAGCATGCCCATGGCACGATCTCCCGTTGGAGATCGAGGGTCATGTGCTCAGGCTCTGCAGCACATTCCATTGGTCCTCTTGGCAGGTCTTGGAAGGGCAAAGTTTCTGTGGCCACTTCCTGTGCTGCAACTATATAAACTGCGCATGACCGCACGGCCATGCGCTAGTGTACAATTGTTAATGTGTGTATGTTGTGAGTGCAAGTCATCCTTGGATACCCCTAACCTATTGAATGTCTGTTCGCGGAAGGTGTATGGATGCTATCTAGCGCCCGACTTATCCTACAGCACGAATCACACATTACAGCGTCCTGTTGCTGTGACCGCCAGTACGGCGCCGTGCACTTCCTCTGTGCTTTCCTTACCCAAGCCTGGGTGGTTAGTGGCGTTCGTCAGTGCGGCACCGCATGCACTCTTGTGCCTTAATATTGTTATATAGTTTCCTTACACACCCAGTTGTGGTGTTGTGCCAGCAAGGGTCTAATCGGACTTCAATCCTAGTTGGGGTTGAGTTCGCTGACTACTTGCTCGCGCTCTATGTGCGGTACCGTGGTCCTGTGACGCAACAGGATCGCTTCCTTCACGCTGGGTGAAGTTTAACCCACATGTGTATACTTATGAGTACCGCCATATAGTCCGTCATTACTTGGCAGCAGGTTCCATCTCTGCACGGTGGACCCCTGGCTGCGAACGCACCATACTCTATCTGTCTTATTATTTGGTGCGTTCCGCTAGCCCTAACAGAAACTTTATGGCTCATTGTGCTATCCAATCAAAAAAAAACTAGTAGCACTCAGATGTGTGAATGTAGCCTAAGGGAGGATGTCTTAGAAACAAGAGTATTACTCCCATTATCTCTTAGCAGTTAGCAAGTAGTACAGTATAGCTTTACAATAAATATTTACATTCAGTGAGTTAACACTGATGTCTTAACGCAGAATCATTTTATCTTATTTTTTTTTACATCTGGTTAAACTTTGTTCATTTGGTCAAATTTTTATTTATTTTGACTAGAGATGAGCTAACCTTTCAAGGTTCAGTTCGGCATTAGTGTTGAGCGATACCTTCCGATATCCAGAAGTATCGGTATCGGATTGGATCGGCCGATATCCAAAAAATATCAGATATCGCTGATACCGATACCCGATACCAATGCAAGTCAATAGGACACAAATATAGGAATGTAAATAAGCCCTTTCTGTCCTTCTACATCCTGTTGTGGAGGGGGGGAAGAGTGTGGGCGGACACTGTGCATGCCTGTGTGCACGGGCGGGGTCTGTGCGGGCCAGCCGGGGATCTGTACGGGCCTCTCGGGGGTCTGTGCGGGCCTGCCGGGTCTCTTTGCGGGCGGCCTGGGCTCTGTGCGTGCCTGCCGGGGCTCTGTGCATGTCTGCCGGCACCCTGTGTGGGATGCCGGGGCTCTGTGTGGGCCTGCTGGGGCTCTGTGTGGGCCTGCCAGGGCTCTGTGCGGGCCTGCCGGGGCTCTGTGTGGACCTGCTGAGGCTCTGTGCGGGCCTGTCGGGGCTCTGTGCGGGTTGCCAGGGTTCTGTGTGGGCTGCAGTGGGTCTGTATGGGCCTGCCGGGGGTCTGTGTGGCCTGCCGGGGGTCTGTGCGGGCCTGCTGGGGGTCTGTGCAGACCTGCCGGGGCTCTGTGCGAGCATCGTCCGATGGGACTACAAGTCCCATCGGACGATGCCTGCTACAGTAACAGTGATTGACACATTATCCAATGATGGGACAGTATTAGTCGATATATGAATAAGAGGGTGCTCGACTGTACTGTAGAGGTGCCAGGAGAAAAAATCAACTATTATCTTAAAATAGAAACTCCGGCACACAATATTGTGTGCCGGAGTTTCCATTTTAAGGGGACAGTATTAGTCCCATCATCCGGCTAATGTGTTGAATGAAAAAAAACAAAAAACATACATAGTACATACATACTACATACATATTACATACAGTACATTCATAAATTACATACAATACATACATATAGACATACAGTACATTAAACATAGAGTACATACTCACCATTACTTGTCATTTTGATCCCCGAAGCCAGTGTCACCTGTAAAAAAATATTAAAATAACAAACAACCAATATACTCCCTGTCCGCAGAAATCCATGAGTGTCCCACAACGATCTCCCGTGGAGAACGGCTGCATCAGCTGATGCAACTGCTCTCCAGGGGCTCCATGAACACAAAGACAGGAGGAAGGTATCCTTCCGCACTGTATTCCTCTGCCACTGTAAAAAAAAAATAGTCCCTAGTCTCACTTTTGGCATTGCTATGTGAGAAATTTTTCCACGCAGCAATTGCCATAAAGTGAGACTTTGAACTGTAGTAACCTCAGTGATGCACTGCCGGAGCCATTGTCTCCTGTCAGTGTGTCACTGAGGGTCCTATAGAGCAGTGACATCACCCGTTGTCACTGTTCTATAGGGGAGATCGTCGTGGGACACTCGTTATTAATTGGACTACAGCAGACATGTAGTGTATGGTTTATTATTTTACATTTTTTGCAGGCGTTGAAGTATGGTAAGTATGGTTAAAGAATATTAAAATATTTTTTCCCTAATGTGTGTGTTTTATTAACCCTTTTTTACTATTGGAATAATAATGGATAGGAGTCTTATTAACGCCTCTCCGTTATTAACCCGGCTTAACGTCACCTTACAATAGCAAGGTGACATTAACCACTTATTACCCCAGATCCCACCGCTGCATGGGAGTGGGAAAAGAGGGGCTAAGTGCCGAAATTGGTGCATCTTACAGATGCGCCATTTCTGGGGCGGCTGCGGACTGGTATTTGTAGACAGGGGGGCCAATATCCATGGCCCCTCTCTAGGCTATAACTATCAGCCCGCAGCTGTCTGCGTAGCCTTTCTGGCTATAAAATGTAGGGGGACCCCACGTCATCTTTTTTTGGAGTCCCCCTATTTTAATAGCCAGCAAAGGCTGCGGGCTGATATTCATAGCAGGCTACAAATATTGGCCCCCGGCCGTCGGATTTCCCCCTCTGGCGCAGAAAATTGGGCAGGAGACCACGCCGTTTTTTTCCGATTTTTTTCTTTTTTAAATTAAACGCTCATTAAGGCCTCTTTCATACTTGCGTCGGTACTGGTCCATCGCTATGCGTCGGGCCGACGTACCGACGCACGTTGTGAAATTTGTGCACAACGTGGGCAGCAGATGAAGTTTTTCAACGCATCCGCTGCCCATTCTGAAGTCTGGGGAGGATGGGGCGGAGTTTCGGTCGCGCATACGCGGTAGAAAATGGCGGACATGACAGACAAAACAACGTTCACTTGAACGTTTTTTCATGCCGACTGTCCGCCAAAACATGACAGATCCGTTGCACGACAGACACGATGTGTGGCCATCTGTCGCAATCCGTCGCTAATACAAGTCTATGGGTAAAAAACGCATCCTGCGAGCACATTTGCAGGATCCGTTTTTTTCCCAAAATGACGGAATGAGACGGATTTCTAAAAACGCAAGTGTGAAAGTAGCCTTAGAAACATTGGCATTTCTATTATATATCTATGGATATATCTATCTATAGATATATTTATAGATAGATATATCTATAGATACATAGATGTATCTATCCATATATCTGGCTGCTTTCACACATCAGGTTTTTGCCGTCAGGCACAATCCGGCGAGTTTTGAAAAAAAGGATCTATTTTTTTTCCGCCGGATCCGTTCTTTTCCGCCGGTATGTATGTAGTATGTATGTACTGTATGTATGTATGTATGTAGTATGTAGTATGTATGTAGTATGCATGTTGTATGTATGTAGTATGTAGTATGTATGTGGTATGTTGTATGTATGTATGTATGTAGTATATTGTATGTATGTAGTATGTATGTAGCATGTTGTATGTATGTATGTATGTATGTAGTATGTACTGTATGTCTATATGTCTGTATTGTATGTAATGTATGAATGTACTGTATGTAGTATGTATGAATGTAATAGTTTTTTTTAAATTCAACACATTAGCCGGATGATGGGACTACTACTGTCCCATCCTTGGCTAATGTGTCAATCACTGTCATTGTAGCAGGCATCGTCCGATGGGACTTTTAGTCCCATCGGACGATGCCTGCACACACGCACAGACCCCCGGCAGTTCTCACAGAGCCCCGGCAGCCCGAACAGAGCTCCGGCAGGCCGGTACAGACCCCCGGCAGGCCGCACAGACACCTGGCAGCCCGCACAGACCCCCGGCAGCCTGCACAGAGCCCCGGCAGGCAAGCACAGACCCCCGGCAGGCCACACAGACCCCCAGCAGCACGCACAGAGCCCCGGCAGCCCACACAGAACCCCGGCAGGCCCGCACAGAGCCCCGGCAGCCTGCACAGAGCCCTGGCAGGCCCGCACAGAGCCCCGGCAGGCCCACACAGAGCCTTAGCAGGCCCACTAAGACCCCCGGCAGGCCCACCCAGACCCCCACGGTCACGCACAGACCCCGCCCGCACACACAGACATGCAGTCTCCGCCCATGCACCGCCCACACTCCATTATAGTGCATCATTGCCCTATGGGAACTTCCAATTCCGGTATCCGATATCACAAAAGTATCGGAACTTTCACTGCCGACTTTGATTCCCCATTGACTTGTATTGGCTTTTGTGTTTCAGTCGGCCCTCGATTTTTCGCAATAATCGGCCGATTTCACCCGACCCGACTTTTGACAAAGTCGGGTTTCGCGAAACCGGACTCGATCCCAAAAAAATAAAAGTCGCTCTACTCTACTCGTGTGTCATCGACATGCATCGTTCCAGAGATATTTTGGGTGACTAGTTTACAGGTTGATATGCGACGTGCAATAAAGCTGGAAATCCATTCTTCACTTGTTGCACCGATTGTGATAGTAGTGACAAGCCCTGGTGCAGATTGTCCTTTAACGTAGCTTGGGACAACGCAGTACACACATGGTGCAAATCACGGAGTGGGCAGAAATCAAAGACCTCGGCACCATTCTGCACAATTTCAAAGTGTTCACTAAGATGGTTAGCGATGATGATGTCATCATCAGCATCACTGTTTTGGTCATATATATGCTGAAACATACTTTAAATAGTCTGCAGAGGAGCTGTTGGTCCCAGAGGAAGAAGAGGAAGCAGAGGACAATGCAAAAGGGATAATAATATCTCTCAGTTCAGGGCTGTCGTTGCACAAGTGGGTGCCATAGGAGGGTCAATTACAGTGATTGAGTTGGGGCATAGTACCAGACAAACTGTTAGTGAAGCTGCAGGAACCAAGGATCAAATGTTTGAGAATGAGGAGGAAGAGTTGATGGGCATGCAACTGCCAGGAAATGAAGAAGATAATGATCCCCTCTCTGTTGTCCATGGTTGGCAGGAGGGGACATAGGAAGCAAGCTTGAGTGTTACCCCACTACTAGTGTTGAGCATTCCGATACCGCAAGTATTGGAATTCCGATACCGAGTTCCCATACTTTCAGTATATCGGATACCAGAATCGGAAGTTCCCATAATTCTAAGAGCTTGAATTCAGCCAATGAGGAATGATTAGAAGTGTGGGCACATCCTGTTCTGCATGGTAGGCATGTAACTACTGGCATGGCTGTGATTGGCTGCTGAAATGATGTCATGATGCACTATAAAAGTCGCCGCCGCCATTTTGGGCTCACTCTGCTGTGAATTCAGTTAGGGACAGGATGCTGTGTTCTGATATAGGGCCAGTTTAGAGATCGTGATTTGGTTCATTGTGCTTTACCCAGGCTAATTTAGCAACCGCTGTGTGAGAACCTTGCTTTTGCCTTGCACCGCTGTTCACAGCTGTCTGCAAGGTCTCTGTGTGTGTAAGTGCAGCTCTCTCTCTGTAGTCTGTCCGCAGTCACTGCTGGTTGTAGTCAGCTCAGGGTGCATCATTGCCTCATACTGTTCAATCCATTGTCCTTTTTTGCAATTAGTGCAGTCTGCTGCACATTTTTTCAAATTTATCCTATTAGTGGCTTTCCATCTGTATCCTGCTAGATTGTGGAAAAACACTATATAGGATTACATAGAGGAGCTTGTTTTGGCCTTGCAGCGCCATTTACGGATGTCTGCATGGTCTGCGTGTGAATGCAGCTCGCTCTGTAGTCTGTTCTGCCGCCACAGCCGGTTGTAGTCAGCTCAGGGTGCGTCACTGCCTCATACCGTTCCATAGTCCATTTCTCAATTGGTGCAGCCTGCTGCACATTTTTTTCAAATTTATCCTATTAGTGGCTTTCCCTCCATATCCTGCTAGATTGTGGAAAAACACTATATAGGATTACATAGAGGAGCTTGTTTTGTCCTTGCAGCGCCGTTCACGGCTGTCTGCATGGTCTGTGTGTGAATGCAGCTCGCTCTGTAGTGTGTTCTACTGCCGCAGCCGGTTGTAGTCAGCTCAGGGTGCGTCACTGCCTCATACCATTCCATAGTCCATTTCTCAATTGGTGCAGCCTGCTGCACATTTTTTCAAATTTATCCTATTACTGGCTTTCCCTCTGTATCCTGCTAGATTGTGGAAAAACACTATATTGGATTACATAGAGGAGCTTGTTTTGGCCTTGCAGTGCCGTTCACGGCTGTCTGCACGGTGTGTGTGAGTGCAGCTCATTCTGTAGTCTGTTCGGCAAAAAAATAAAATAATAAAGTTAACCAAACACACCACTTTACAGTTGTGTAGGCCACATTAGCTCATATAAAAGTCTAGTCCACACTTTAGAAAATTAGTGTTTCTTATACCTGTTAGGAGCTATTCAGGAATAATCACACTAATCCCTAGGTATTTTCTGCCTATCTTTATCAGTGTACCAAGAGGAAGAAAGCAGGGATTAAGGCATGTGGGCGTGGAGCAGGCAGAGGACGTGGGGATTCTGTGCTTTCTGCGGGCATCGGTGACTCATCATCACCCAGATTCTGCAGGGAACAGTCCTTCATGCGCAGCTTTGTAGGAGATCGCCGTACCCCACTGCTGCAGGAAGAGCAAATTGAAGCCGTTGTCGGATGGATGGCAGCTAATGCATCAACTTCAATTAGTGCCACATCCTCTCAGGCACAGAGCACTGGAGAGCACCCATCTGTCTCTTCACCACCTGCCAAATTGCCCAGGGAGTCAGAGAGCCCAGGACAGGAGCCATTTCTACTTCTGTTCTCTGAATCTCTTGGCTTGGAAAGAGGGGGCCAGCCAAGCAGCATTGAAGAAATGGAAGAAGAGGCAATAAGCAGTGATGCCCAACAGCTTTATCTCTCTGATTCTGAAGAGGCTGGTGGGCCAGTGCCTCCGGTCAGCACACCTCAGTACGCATCTGATGATGAGACTCAGGTGCCACTTTCTGGTGCATACTGTGCTGCCGAGACTACCCAGGAGAAGCAGTTGGTGGAAGAGGGTAGTGAAGATGATGAGGTCCTTGACCCATCATGGCGTGAGATACAGGAAGGTGGTGGGAGCAGCTCTGAGGAAGAGATTCCCCGAACGGCCCAAAGAGGGAGAGTGGGGGGAAGACTGCGGTGCCTGTAGCCTCCACTTCAGCACCCATTCGGAGCATGGCTCTTCAAAAAGCCAAAACGGGCGCTCCCAAGACTTGCAGTGCCTGGTCCTTTTTTCGGCTTCCTCACACGATCACCATGGAAGAACCTCTGGCACTGTTGTCCAGAGACCCAGTGTAATTCCACCCACATCACCACGTTCCCAGTCATCCTCACACTCCCAGCCCACTCTACAACCATCAGTAGCACAGGCATGGGAGAAAAGGCGGCCATTCTCAGCAAACCACCCCCGAGCACAGGCTCTGAATGCTGGCATTGCCAAACTACTGTCCCTTGAAATGCTGTCATTCAGGCTTGTGGAGACTGACACCTTCCATAACTTGATGGCATTGGCAGTCCCACAATACAATGTGCCCAGCTGCTTTTATTTCAGCAGGCAAGCCGTCCCTGCCCTGCAAAAGCATATGGAGGGACACATAAACACCTGCTACTGAACGCGGTCAGTGCAAGGTCCACCTCATCACTGATGCGTGGACCAGTCACCATGGACAGAGGCGATACCTTTTCCTCACTGCCCATTGGGTTAGTGTTGTGGAGCCAGGTAGAGATCGTGCAAGTGGCGCAGGATGTGTTCTGCTAACTCCAAGGATTGCAGGAATCCAGTCTGTACAAATTGCCTCCTCCTCATACTACAGTTCCTCAGAATCATCGCTGCAGGAGCTGTCACGGTCTACCTCCACCTTGACCCGTGAACACTTACCTGTTACGACCAATATGAGCACAGCCGTGGCCAAACGTCAACAGGCCATACTGAAATTAATTTATTTTGGGAATTGAAACCACACAGCGCAGGAGCTCTGGAATGCCATCAAGCAGGAGAGCGATGTGTGGTTTGTGCCAGCGAATCCCCAGCCAGGCATTTTAGTGTGTGACAATGGCCGAAAACTGGTGGCAGCTCTGGCCCTAGGCAACCTTACTCATATCCCATGTCTTGCACATGTGGTCAACTTGGTCGTGCAGAGTTTTTTGAGGGACTATCCGGATCTTGATGCACTGCTGCACAAGGTCCGCCTAGAGTGTGCTCACTTGCAGTGTTCCAGCATGGCAAGATCGTGCATTGCAGCTCTGCAGCGCCGATTCTGCCTTCCGGAACATCGCATCATATGTGACCTACCCACCATGTGGAAATCCACGTTACATATGTTGGAGAGGTTGTGTGAGCAGCAGCAAACAGTAATGGAGTATCAGCTGCATCAAGCGCAAATAAGTCGCAATGCGCGACGTTCAGACTTCACAACCACTGAGTGGGCCACTATGAAGGACATCTGCCAGGTTTTGCATGCCTTTGATGATTCCACGCAGATGGCGAGTGTAGATAATGTACTAGTCAGCATGACTGTCCCCCTTATCTGCCTGCTTGAAAGAACACTGCAAGCGCTAAGGGATGATGTTGTGGAGGAGGTGGAGGATGAGGAGTCACCAATTCCATCTGCTTCTGGACAGTCAGTGCAACATGGTTCCTCACAAAGGCCTAGGCAGGGGACACTTTGTGAGGAGGATGAGGAGGAGTCAATGGAGGAGGAAGACATTGGTCCAGGGGAGGGAGTTACACAATTCTCAAGTAGTCAGTGTGTAGAGCGAGGGTGGGGTGATGCAGAGCAGGCAGAGATCATGCCTCAAGCATGGGACAGCGTTTCTTGGCCAGTTGGCAGTCTGCAGCACATGGTTGATTTCATGCTGCAGTGCCTGAGAAACAACCGCCACATCGCACACATTCTCAACACGGCTGATTATTGGGTGTACACCCTCCTAGATCTGCGATACCGGGACAACTTACAAACCCTCATAACACCGTTGAACCGGGAGCGTAAAATGCGGGAGTACCAAGACACACTGGTGCATTCCATCATCTTCTCCTGTCCAACTGAGAGCAGTGCTGCTAGTGCTTTACAAAGCAGCTCAGTGGGTCGAGGCAGTGGAGGAAGGTCAGCACAAACAGGGAGCAGAAGCAGTGCCTCAGCACAAGGCAAGACCAGTATGGCCCAACTGTGGCAAACTTTTGTGTGCCCGCCACAAATGTCTACACCATCACAGATGGCTCCAGTCAGCAGGAGGCAATGTTTCTGTCAGGTTGTGACAGACTACATGGCTTACCCTCTCAGTGTACTCACAGACGGCTCTTCCCCCTTCAAGTTTTGGATCTCTAAGCTGGGTACATGGCCAGAGCTTAGCCAGTATGCATTGGAGGTGCTGGCTTGCCCTGCTGCAAGTGTCTTATCGGAACGCGTCTTTAGTGTCGCAGGTGGTGTACTAACAGACCGTCGCTTTTCTGAAAATGAACAAAGCCTGGATCTCGCAGGAATTTGCAACTCCTCTTCCAGATTTAAAAATTGGTTGGCTACAGTATCCAGGTCTCCTGTTGCATTCATATTTCTACCACCTGAACTGTAATCCCTGCGCTCCAACACCGCCAGTTGCTGCTCAGAAGTGCCATCTGCACAGTCAAAAGACATGACCCAGTGTTATTGGGTTTCTGTAATATCAGCTGATCCACAGCTGTGTATCCGGCAATGTGTCCTGCTACCTCCACGCTGACACTACATCTGAAATTTAAGGCAACCGGTCCCCCCCAGGCATTTGTTACTGAAAGAGCCACCTTTTGCAGCAGTAATGTTGCATAAGGAAAAGGTGGCTCTTTTAGTTATGCTCTTTGCACATGCTGAACTTAACACTTATAAAATGTGTCCCCTCACACCGTGAAAACGGCCCGGAGGTGGAACTTTCCTTCCTAATGAGATGCAATGCAGCCATCATTCCTACCACCTTGGTGCCAGGCGCCGCCTCCTCAGCGTTGTTTTAATCTGTCCTGTAGCCTGCACTGCTATGTTCAACCTTGGCCATGCGCAGTTAGTGCTGCCCATTTTCTGACATCATTTCGTGTCAGGCGGACTGTGCCCGAGCGGCCGTGCTGCCCGATATCCCGCCTCACAGTGTCTTCTGATTTAGTGACACTGCGGGCCTGGGATTCATGGGCATGCGCAGTGCATATTTTCACCTCAGGCTCTCACTCATCTCCCTCCGCCTTCTTAAGACTTTGCACCATCAGCTGATCCCTAATAGCATGCCATAGCTGTGACGCCGCACAGTCTGAAGAAGCCGGAAGGAGGTGAGTGAGAGGCGAAGATATGCACTGTGCATGCCCATGAATCCCGGGCCCGCAGTGTGATTAAATCAGAAGACACTGTGAGGCGGGATCTCGGACTGTGCGGCCGCATAGGCGCAGTCCGCCTGACACCAAATGTTGTCAGAAGACGGGCAGCGCTAACTGCGCATGGCCAAGGTTTAACATAACAGCGCAGGCTCTGGGACAGATTCAAACAACGCTGAGGAAGCGGTGCCCTGTGCCAAGGGGTAGGAATGACGGCTGTGCTGCATGTCATTATGAAGGAAATTCCCACCTCCGGGACGGTTTCACGGTATCGGGACACATTTTAGAAGCGTTTAGTTCTGCGATTGCAAAGAGCATAATTAAAAGAGCCACCTTTTGCTTTTGCAGCATTACTGCTACACAAGGTGGCTCTTTCAGTTACAAACGCCTGTGGGGTAAAAGGTTGCCTTTCAACTTGCTACAATTAGGCCTCGGCCTACTCTCTGCTGCTTTCCCTGGGCTTCAACACTGCCAGTTGTTGCCCGGAATGCTGTCTGCACAATCAACAGTTGCTCCTCTGTTATTGGGGTTCATTAACACCAGCTGCTCCCCTGCTGTGTGTGCGGCAAAAACTAAAGTCTGCTCCATCTGCTTTCCCTGGGCTTCAACACTGCCAGTTGTTGCCTGGAAGTGCTGTCTGCACAGTCAACAGTTGCTCCTCTGTTATTGGGGTCCAGTAACGCCAGCTTTTCCCCTGCTGTGTGTGCGGCAAAAACTAAAGTCTGCTCCTCCTGCTTTCCCTGGGGTTCAACACCACCAGTTGTTGCCCGGAAGTGCTGTCTGCACAGAGAAAAACACTCACTCCTGTGTTAGTGGGGTTCAGTAACGCCAGCTGCTCCCTTGCTGTGCGTGCAGCAAAAACTAAAGTCTGCTCCTCCTGCTTTTCCTGGGCTTCAACACCGCCAGTTGTTGCCCAGAAGTGCTGTCTGCACAATCAACAGTAGCTCCTCTGTTATTGGGGTTCAGTAACGCCAGCTGCTCCCCTGCTGTGTGTGCAGCAAAAACTAAAGTCTGCTCCTCCTGCTTTCCCTGGGCTTCAACACTGCCAGTTGTTGCCCGGAAGTGCTGTCTGCACAGTCAACAGTTGCTCCTCTGTTATTGGGGTTCAGTAACACCAGCTGTTTCCCTGCTGTGTGTGCGGCAAAAACTACAGTCTGCTCCTCCTGCTTTCCCTGGGCTTCAATACCGCAAGTTGTTGCCCGGAAGTGCTGTCTGCACAGAGAAAAACACTCACTCCTGTGATAGTGGGGTTCAGTAACGCCAGCTGCTCCCCTGCTGTGTAGCTGGCAATGTGTCTGGTGACCGCCACGCTGACACTACAACTGAAATTAAAGGATACCTGTCCCCTCTCCCCAGACATTTGTATCTGAAGGGGCCACTTTGGGCAGCAGTAATGCTGCACAAGGAAAAGGTGGCTCTTTTAGTTATGCTCCTTGCACATGCAGAACTTAACACTTATAAAATGTGTCCCCTCACACCGTGAAAACGGCCCGGAGGTGGAACTTTCCTTTCTAATGAGACGCAACGCAGCTGTCATTCCTACCCCCTTGGCGCCAGGTGCTGCCTCCTCAGCGTTGTTTGAATCTGTCCCATAGCCTGCGCTGTTATGTTAAACCTTGGCAATGCTCAGTTAGTGCTGCCCGTCTTCTGACATCATTTGGTGTCAGGCGGACTGTACCCGAGCGGCCGCGCTGCCCGAGATCCCGCCTCGCAGTGTTTTCTGATTTAATCACATTGCGGGCCTGGGATTCATGGGCATGCGCAGTGCATATCTTCACCTCAGGCTCTCACTCATCTCCCTCCGCCTTCTTCAGACTGTGCGCCGTCAGCTGATCCCTAATAGCATACCACGGCCCTGACGCCGCACAGTCTGAAGAAGTCGGAAGGAGGTGAGTGAGAGGCGAAGATATGCACTGCGCATGCCCATGAATTCCAGGCCTGCAGTGTGCTTAAATCAGAAGACACTGCGAGGCAGGATCTCGGGCAACGCGGCCGCACAGGCACAGTCAGCCTGACACCAAATGTTGTTAGAAGATGGGCAGCACTAACTGCGCATGGCCAAGGTTGAACATAACAGCGCAGGCTGCAGGACAGATTCAAACAACGCTGAAGGGAGCAAAGGGGGTAGGAAAGCAAAGGGGGTAGGAATGATGGCTGTGCTGCGTCTCATTACGAAGGAAAGTCCCACCTTCGGGACGGTTTCACGGTATTAGTGGACACATTTTAGAAGTGTTTAGTTCTACGTTTGCAAGGAGCATAATTAAAAGAGCCACCTTTTTCTTGTGGAGCATTATTGCTGCACAATGTGGCTCTTTCAGTTTCAAACGCCTGGGGGGGTAAAGTTTCCCTTTCAACTTGCTCCAATTAGGCCTCGGCCTACAATCTGCTTCTCCTGCATTCCCTGGGCTCTAACACTGCCAATTGGAGCTCGGAAGTGCTGGCTGCACAGAGAAAAACACTCGCCACTGTGTCAGTGGGGTTCAGTAGCGTCAGCTGTTCCCCTGCTGTGTAGCCGGCGACGTGTCCTGTGACAGCAACACAGACACAACAACAGACATTAAACTGCCTTCAGTGCAGGCCTCGGCCTACACTCTGCTCCTCCTAGATTCCCTGAGATCTAACACCGCCAGTTGGTGCTCGGAAATGCTGGTTGCACAGAGAAAAAAACTTGCCACTGTCTCAGTGGGGTTCAGTAACGCCAGCTGTTCCCCTGCTGTTTTGCTGGCAACGTGTCCTGCGACCGCCAAGTGGACACAACAACAGACATTAAACTTCCTTCAGTGCAGGCCCCCGGCCTACACTCTGCTCCTCCTGGATTCCATGGGCTCCAATACGGCCAGTTGGTGCTCGGAAGTGCTGGCAGCACAGAGAAAAACACTCACCACTGTGTCAGTGGGGTTCAGTAACATCAGCTATTCCCCTGCTGTGTAGCCGGCAATGTGTCCTGCGACCGCCACGCAGACACAACAGATATTAAACTGGCTCCAGTGCAGGCCTCGGCCTACACTCTGCTCCTCCTTGATTCCCTGGGCTCTAACACCACCAGTTGGTGCTCAGAAGTGCTGGCTGCACAGAGAAAAACACGCGCCACTGTGTCAGTGGGGTTCAGTAACGCCAGCTGTTCCCCTGCTGTGTAGCCGGCAACGTGTCCTGCGACAACCACGCAGACACAACAACAGACATTAAACTGCCTCCAGTGCAGGCCTCGGCCTACACTCTGCTCCTCCTGGATTCCCTGGGCTCCTATACCGCCAGTTGGTGCTCGGAAGTGCTGGCTGCACAGAGAAAAACACTCGCCACTGTTTTAGTGAGGTTCAGTAACGTCAGCTGTTCCCCTGCTGTGTAGCCGGCAATGTGTCCTGTGACCACCATGCAGACACAACAGATATTACACTGCCTCCAGTGCAGGCCTTGGCCTACAATCTGCTCCTCCTGGATTCCCTGGGCTCCAATACCGCCAGTTGGTGCTTGGAAGTGCTGGCTGCACAGAGAAAAATGCTCACTCATGTGTCAGTGGGGTTCAGTAACTCCAGCTGTTCCCCTGCTGTATAGCCGGCAATGTGTCCTGTGACCGCCATGCAGACACAGCAAGAGATATTAAACTGCCTCCAGTGCAGGCCTCGGCATACACTCTGCTCCTCCTGGATTCCCTGGGCTCCAATACCGCTAGTTGGTGCTCAGAAGTGCTGGCTGCACAGAGAAAAACACTCGCCACTGTGTCATTGGGGTTCAGTAACGTCAGCTGTTCCCCTGCTGTGTAGCCGGCAATGTGTCCTGTGACCGCCATGCAGACACAACAGATATTACACTGCCTCCAGTGCAGGCCTCGGCCTACAATCTGCTCCTCCTGGATTCCCTGGGCTCCAATACCGCCAGTTGGTGCTTGGAAGTGCTGGCTGCACAGAGAAAAACGCTCACTCATGTGTCAGTGGGGTTCAGTAACTCCAGCTGTTCCCCTGCTGTATAGCCGGCAATGTGTCCTGTGACCGCCATGCAGACACAGCAAGAGATATTAAGCTGCCTCCAGTGCAGGCCTCGGCATACACTCTGCTCCTTCTGGATTCCCTGGGCTCCAATACCGCTAGTTGGTGCTCAGAAGTGCTGGCTGCACAGAGAAAAACACTCGCCACTGTGTCATTGGGGTTCAGTAACGTCAGCTGTTCCCCTGCTGTGTAGCCAGCAATATGTCCTGCGATGGCCACGCAGACACAACAAATATTAAACTGTCTCTAGTGCAGGCCTCGGCCTACACTCTGCTACTCCTGGATTCCCTGGGCTCCAATACAGCCAGTTGGTGCTCGGAAGTGCTGGCTGCACAGAGAAAAACACTCGCCATTGTGTCAGTGGGGTTCATTAACGTCAGCTGTTCCCCTGCTGTGTAGCCGGCAATGTGTCCTGCGACCGCCACGCAGACACAACAGATATTAAACTACCTCCAGTGCAGGTCTCGGCCTACACTCTGCTCTTCCTAGATTCCCTGGGCTCCAATACTGCCAGCTGGTGCTCGGAAGTGCTGGCTGCACAGAGAAAAACACTTGCTCATATGTCAGTGGGGTTCAGTAACGTCAGCTGTTCCCCCTGCTGTGTAGCCAGCAATGTGTCCTGCGACTGCCACGCAGGCACAACAGATATTAAACTGCCTCCAGTGCAGGCCTCAGCCTACACTCTGCTCCTCCTAGATTCCCTGGTCTCTAACACCGCCAGTTGGTGCTTGGAAATGCTGGCTGTACAGAGAAAAACACTCGTCACTGTGTCAGTGGGGTTCAGTAACGCCAGCTGTTCCCCTGCTGTGTAGCCGGCAATGTGTCCTGCGACTGCCACGCAGGCACAACAGATATTAAACTACCTCCAGTGCAGGTCTCGGCCTACACTCTGCTCCTCCTAGATTCCATGGGCTCCAATACCACCAGCTGGTGCTCGGAAGT
The DNA here is from genome assembly GCF_032444005.1 of Ranitomeya imitator. Lineage (NCBI taxonomy): Eukaryota > Metazoa > Chordata > Amphibia > Anura > Dendrobatidae > Ranitomeya > Ranitomeya imitator. Next base: position 546,064,129 of record NC_091285.1, read on the forward strand.
GTTGGCTGTACAGAGAAAAACACTTGGTCATGTGTCAGTGGGGTTCAGTAACGCCAGCTGTTCCCCTGCTGTGTAGCCGGCAATGTGTCGTGCGACTGCCACGCAGACACAACAGATATTAAACTGCCTCCATTGCTGGCTCGGCCTACACTCTGCTCCTCCTAGATTCCCTGTACTCTAACACCACCAGTTGGTGCTCGGAAGTGCTGGCTGCACAGAGAAAAACACTCGCCACTGTGTCAGTGGGGTTCAGTAACGTCAGCTGCTCCCCTGCTGTGTAGTCGGCAACATGTCCTGCAACAGCCAAGAAGACACAACAACAGATATTAAACTGCCTCCAGTGCAGGCCTCGGCCTACACTTTGCTCCTCCTGGATTCCCTGGGCTCCAATATCACCAGTTGGTGCTCGCAAGTGCTGGCTGCACAGAGAAAAACACTCACCACTTTGTCAGTGAGGTTCAGTAACGACAGCTGTTCCCCTCCTGTGTAGCCGGCAACGTGTACTGCGACCGCCACACAGACACAACAACAGATATTAAACTGCCTCTAGTACAGGCCTCGGCCTACACTCTGCTCCTCCAGGATTCCCTGGGCTCCAATACCACCAGTTGGTGCTCAGAAGTGCTGGCTGCTCAGAGAAATGCACTCGAAACTGTGTCAGTGGGGTTCATTAACGCCAACTGTTCCCCTGCTGTGCAGCCGGCAATGTGTCCTGCGACCACCACGCTGACACAACAACAGATATTAAAGGGAACCTGTCCCCCCCAAGGCATTTGTAACTAAAAGAGCCACCTTGTGCGGCACTAATGCTGCAGAAGGAAAAGGTGCCTCTTTTCGTTATGCTCCTTGCACACGCTGAAGTTAACACTTATAAAATGTGTCCCCTCATACCCTGAATTCGTCCCGAAGGCTGGACTTTTCTTCTTAATGAGACGCAGCACAGCTGTCATTCACACCCCCTTGGCACCATGCGCCGCCTCCTTAGCATTGTTTGAATCTGTCCCAGAGCCTGCGCTGTTATGTTGTCCCTTGGCCCTGCGCAGTTATCGCTGCCCGTCTTCAGACATCATTTGTTGTCAGGCTGGCTGTGCCAGTGCGGCCACCCTACCTGAGACCACGCCCCACAGTGTTTTCAGATTTACTGACACTGCGGGGCTGTGATTCATGGGCATGCGCAGTGCATACCTTCACCTCTCACTCATCTCCTTCCGCCTTCTTCTGACTGTACCGCATTATGGCCATGGCATGCAATTTGGGATCAGATGGCGTACCACAGTCTGAATAAGGCGGAAGGAGATGAGTGAGAGGCTAAGATAGGCACTGCGGATGCCCATGAATCCCAGGCCCACAGTGTTTTCAGATTTATTCACACTGCGGGCCTGTGATTCATGGGGATGTGCAGTGCACTTATTCGCCTCTCACTCATCTCCTTCCACCTTCTTCTGACTGTGCCGCGTCACGGCCGTGGCATGCAATTTGGGATCAGATGGCACGGCATGGTCTGAAGAAGGTGGAAGGAGATGAGTGATAGGCGAAGATATGCACTGCCGCTGCCCATGAATTCCAGGCCCGCAGTGTGAATAAATCAGAAGACACGGCGGGGTGGGATTGCGCGGGAGCCCACGCCAATTTTTTCCGCGATTTAACCCTTAAATTGCCTGTAGCTATTAAATTTAAGGGTTAAAGGCAAATTAAGGGTTAAATCGAGGAAAAAATTGGCGTGGGCTCCCGCGCAATTTTCTCCACCAGAGTGGTAAAGCCAGTGACTGAGGGCAGATATTAATAGTGAAACCAAAAGGTCCAGCCACATAACCAATGGTACTTCCTCATAAACATATATATACCACAAAATGGCAGCAAATCCCTGTCATCTACAAAGAAGCCAACCATACATAAAGATAAAAGTAAAAGAATTTATTATTACAGAAAAAATACAAAAAAATGAACAAAACATTTAAAACGAGCTACACGATATCTACCTGGTCATACCCCATGGGAGAGCGGCGAGGAACACTAACCAAGAATACCCAGAATTAAATTGCTATAATGAAAAGCTGCCTATATTGCGTCCATAAGTGTAGGTGCACCAAGGCATCCTATTGCTGAAGTATCACAATATACAAAGATAGCGGCAGTCCACTACACCCTTCCGACTGTATACATGAATAAACCCGTTCAAAGACTTGTACTAATATACGGTACAGGATAGAAAGGGTCACAAATAATTACCGATATAGGTTTCTGAACAGTGCGTCCTCCCACGTCACAATCCCAGCGCCCCGACGCGCGTTTCGCCCTGGCTTCTTCCGGGGGCGCCCCCGGAAGAAGCCAGGGCGAAACGCGCGTCGGGGCGCTGGGATTGTGACGTGGGAGGACGCACTGTTCAGAAACCTATATCGGTAATTATTTGTGACCCTTTCTATCCTGTACCGTATATTAGTACAAGTCTTTGAACGGGTTTATTCATGTATACAGTCGGAAGGGTGTAGTGGACTGCCGCTATCTTTGTATATTGTGATACTTCAGCAATAGGATGCCTTGGTGCACCTACACTTATGGACGCAATATAGGCAGCTTTTCATTATAGCAATTTAATTCTGGGTATTCTTGGTTAGTGTTCCTCGCCGCTCTCCCATGGGGTATGACCAGGTAGATATCGTGTAGCTCGTTTTAAATGTTTTGTTCATTTTTTTGTATTTTTTCTGTAATAATAAATTCTTTTACTTATATCTTTATGTATGGTTGGCTTCTTTGTAGATGACAGGGATTTGCTGCCATCTTGTGGTATATATAGGCAGATATTAATAGCCTGGAGAGGGTCCATGGTTTTTGCCCCCCCGGCTAAAAACATCTGCCCCCAGCTACCCCAGAAAAGGCACATCTGGAAGATGCGCCTATTCTGGCACTTGGCCACTCTCTTCCCATTCCCGTGTAGCGGTGGGATATGGGGTAATGAAGGGTTAATGTCACCTTGCTATTGTAAGGTGACATTAAGCTAGATTAATAATGGAGAGGTGTCAATTCTGACACCTATCCATTATTAATCCAATTGTATGAAAGGGTTAAAAAAAACACACACACATTATTAAAAAGTATTTTAATGAAATAAACACACAGGTTGTTGTTATATTTTATTGTACTCTCAATCCACCTGAAGACCGTCTCTCTGTAACAAAGGAAAAATAAAAAAACAACAATATACATACCTTCCGATGATCTGTCACGTCCCACGATGTAAATCCATCTGAAGGGGTTAAAATATTTTACAGGCAGGAGCTCTGCTATAATGCAGCTGTGCTCGTGCCTGTAAAACCCCGGGGAATGAAGGTAATGTATGTCAATGACCTATAGTTATCCACAGTCCCGGTGATGCGCCCTCTGCTGGATGTCCTCAAATGACCTCGAGCGTGGGAACTTTCCTGGAAAGCTCCCAGGCTCAAGTTCATATGAGGACAACCAGCAGAGGGCGCATCACCATGAATGAAGGTAACTATAGGTCATTGACCTACATTACCTTCATTCCCCGGGGTTTTACAGCCAGGAGCACAGCTGCATTATAGCAGAGCTCCTGCCTATAAAATATTTTAACCCCTTCAGATGGATTTACAGCGTGGGACGTTACAGATCAACAGAAGGTATGTATATTGTTGGTTTATTATTTTTAATTTGTTACAGAAAGAGGGTCTTCAGCTGGATTGAGAGAGCAATAAAATATTAAAATAACCTGTGTGTTTATTTCATTAAAATACTTTTTAATAATGTGTGTGTGTTTTTTTAACCCTTTCACTCAATTGGATTAATAATGGATAGGTGTCAGAATTGACGCCTCTCCATTATTAATCTGGTTTAATGTCACCTTACAATAGCAAGATGACATTAACCCTTCATTACCCCATATCCCACCGCTACACGGGAATGGGAAGAGAGTGGCCAAGTGCCAGAATAGGCGCATCTTCCAGATGTGCCTTTTCTGGAGTGGCTGGGGGCAGATGTTTTTAGCCAGGGGGGGAAATAACCGTGGACCCTCTCCAGGCTATTAATATCTGCCCTCAGTCACTGGCTTTACTACTCTGGCGGAGAAAATTGCACGGGAGCCCACGCCAATTTTTTCCGCGATTAACCCTTAAATTTAACAGCTAGAGCGCCGAAATTTTGCACATACACACTACTAACATTAGTAGTGTGTAATATGCAAAAAAAGGGGGATATGACATGGTTTACTGTATGTAAACCATGTCTCATATCATGTCGGGTTTAGGCAGGAGAAATGAAAAGCCGGCAATTGAATTACCGGTAGTGTTGAGCATTCCGATACCGCAAGTATCGGGTATCGGCTGATACTTGCGGTATCGGAATTCCGATACCGAGATCCGATACTTTTGTGGTATCGGGTATCGGTATCGGATCAATAGGGATGTGTAAAATAAAGAATTAAAATAAAAAATATTGATATGCTCACCTCTCCGGCAGCCCCTGGACATCACGCTGGTAACCGGCCGGCTTCTTTGTTTAAAATGAGCGCCTTCAGGACCTGCGAATGACGTCGCGGCTTCTGATTGGTCACGTGTCGCCCATGTGACCGGCACGCGACCAATCAGAAGCCGCGACGTCATTCTCGTTCACAAAACTCCTAATTCTAGGAATTAAGGACCTGCGAATGACGTCGCGGCTTCTGATTGGTCGCGTGCCGGTCACATGGGTGGCACGGGACCAATCAGAAGCCGCGACGTCATTCGCAGGTCCTGAAGGCGCTCATTTTAAACAAAGAAGCCGGCCGGTTACCAGCATGATGTCCAGGGGCCGCCGGAGAGGTGAGCATATCAATATTTTTTATTTTAATTCTTTATTTTACACATCCCTATGGATCCCAGGGCCTGAAGAAGAGTTTCCTCTCCTTCAGACCCTGGGAACCATGAGAATACCTTCCGATACTTGATGTTTCATTGACTTGTATTGGTTTCGGATATCGGTATCGGCGATATCCGATATTTTTCGGGTATCGGCCGATACTATCCGATACCGATACTTTCAAGTATCGGACGGTATCGCTCAACACTAATTACCGGCTTTTCAACATTATCACGCTGAAGTAAATATAAATATATATGTATATATATATATATGTGTCTCTATGACATATATATATATATATATATATATATATATACTAGATTGTGGCCCGATTCTAACGCATCGGGTATTCTAGAATATGCATGTCCCCGTAGTATATGGACAATGATGATTCCAGAATTCGCGGCAGACTGTGCCCGTCGCTGATTGGTCGAGGCAACCTTTATGACATCATCGTCGCCATGGCAACCATTATGACATTTACGTCGATACTGTGCCCATCGCTGAAACAGAAACGTGGGATTTCTACATCCTTTATGACATCATCGTCTCTGTGCCCATTGCTGATTGGTCGAGGCCTGACGGCCTCGACCAATCAGAGACGCGGGATTTCCAGGGCAGACAGACAGACAGACAGACGGAAAAACCCTTAGACAATTATATATATATAGATATATATATATATGTATCTATATATATATATAAAACTAAACACGACTTTGGAGTAAAGATCGCCAACCGCCGACCCGATCCCACAGTGGGATCGGGTCGGGTTTCACGAAACCCGACTTTGCTAAAAGTCGGCGACTTTTGAAAATTGCCGATCTGTTTCGCTCAACCCTATTGATGACAGTTTAGTGATACTTATTGATGATGCTAATTTTTGGAAATATTTGAACTCAAAGTTGGGTCTCCTTTATGTGTGCTGGCTTAATTTGGCATTTCTCTCAGAGCACAAGGCCTACACTTGTCACTCATCCATCTTTTACTGATCAATATGCAACAAAAAGCCGGAGTACAAAAATCCCAAAACAGATATTAAATAAAAACATACATATTTTTATTATACCAATAAACAACAATAGTTTGAAACATCAAATGCTGTAATAGCACATATAAGGCAGGAGAAAATACAAAGGAAACCCGTAGGTATGCTAGTGGTATAGGGGAGCCCAATTGCCCCAAACTATGTATATACATGTATCATATATTCGTCCTGGGAATATGTGAGGGGAAACCCATAATCAGAACCAGGTTGCAAGGCACATAATTGTGCAGAGATACACCTCCATATTAAATCCCAGTCAAATTGTAAAGTATCAGAGCTTACCCATGTAGTTGGCAAGAGATTCTCCCTGTTCCACCAGCAGCCCCCTGATGCATGTTTCGCGGTCAGCTTTCTCAAAGAGGGTTAACCATTGGCCACTCTTTGTTGTTTAAAGTGGGCTTAATCTTTTTTTGGCATCAAATATCACACCAGTGATCAGCATGTCTGACCCTTGCGGCTATCTGAAGCATTGTAAATAAACCATGTTATGGTGTTGTCAATGAATGATTTAAGATGATTCAAAAATGAAGAAAGTTTACTAGAAAAACATAATTTGGAGCATTTATCAGGTAGAGGTTGATGAAAAATAAATCTGATGTCTTTGCATGTATTCTTTTTTTATCTGTTTGAGAATCATTATAAATTGACCATGCTATAATCTACTTCTGTGGTAGCAAATATTTTCGTGTGCATTGGGCCTGCTACCCTTATGTGTTTAGAAAGAAGTGTTTAGTTATCATAATAGATTCAGCTGGAGATGTTACATATTTTGCCAAAAATTTCTTTTGTGATAAATTCTCATGTTCAAGCATTTGATTGCAGCAGCAAATAACCGATGAGACAAACACAGTGATTATATGGAAAATATACCAGAGAGGAATAATACGGGCTATCAGTGTAAAATTATGACAATTGTCCTCATTTTTGAAGAATATGCCTACCCGGAAAATCTAAAAGTCTTCCAAAATATGTTGTTTGTGTCATTTTTATTTACTGGCTTCTGATTGAATTTAAGCACAGCTTTTTGTACATACACAACCCTGTTACGTGAAGTTGTGGGCATTTTGCAGACCTGCGTCAATAAGCAACACATGCTAGCATTAAATTCATGTTTTAAGATGGGGTGGGGAACCTCCGGCCCTCAAGCCACATGCCACCCGCGGTGCCTTTTCATGCGGCCCGCAGGCAGGTCCTCCGAGTCCACAATGCTCGGGCAGCAGCCGTATCCTGCCAGCTGCCAGCCCTTTAACCCTCAAGTGCATGGTATGCAGCGCTCATTACAAAATGCTGCCTGCCTGCACATGAATGATGATGTCATTGGGGTGGGCAGAGTTAGTGCCCAGTGCACTGCCGTTCTCCTGTCCCAGAAGATGAGTCCAGAGCGATTACTGTGCCTGTCTGCTGGTGAGTGGTGATTTCTGTGTCTGCCGCGCTGTACCTTTCTGCTGGTGATCTCTGTCCCTCAGCTATGTGCCCTCCATGATCTCTGTGCCCCCCAGTTATGTGCCCCAATATGATCTCTGTGCCCCCTCAGCTATATGCCCCCCTGTGCCCATAGCTATATATCCCCCTGTGATCTATGTGCCCCCTGCTTTGTGCCCCCTGTGATTTCTGTGACCCCCAGCTATGTGCCACCCTATGATCTGTTCCCCCTGTGATCTCTGTGCCCCTCTTCCTGTGATCTTTGTGCCACCCATCAGTGATCTGTTACCCCTGTGATCTCTCTGCTCCTCCAGCTATATGCGCCCTGTGATTTCTGTGCCCTCCACCTATATGCCCCCAGCTATGTGCACCCCCTTGATCTCTGTGGCTCCAGCTTTGTGCCCCCTGTGATCTATGTGCCCCCTGTGATCCATGTGCCCTCTGCTATGTACCCCTATAATATTTGTGCTCTAATGTGTTCTCTGTGCCCCCTGTGATCTCTGTCTTTTCCAGCTATGTACCCCCAGCTATGTGCCCCTCCATGATCTCTGTGCCCCCTCTGTGGTCTTCATGCCACCCCCCGGTGATCTATGTGTCCCCCTGGTGATCTATGAGTCCCACCTGGAGATCTCTGTGCCTGCCTGGTGATGCCTGTCCCCCACAGTGCTGTATATCCCCCTCCCCCAATGCTGTATATCCCCCTCCATGGCTGTATGTGTCCCATAGTGATATGTATATTCCCCAGTGTTTCATTTACCCCAGAAGTGCTGTATATCCCCCAAGTTCTGTATATCCCCCACCTGTGATTTATATAGCCCCAGTGATGTATGTGACCCCACCAGTGATGTATATTCCTCCCAGGGACATATATACCCCCAGTGCTGTCTGTGTTCCTAGTAATGTATATAGCCCCTCAGTGTTGTCTATTCCCCCCTGCCTCCCTGGTCATGAATATGTCCGAGCATCTCCTGTGATGTCTATGCCCCCAGCCCCTCCTGTAATTTATATGACCCGAGAGTCTCCCGTGACACCGTCACATTAAAGGTACCGTCACACTGAACAATATCGCTAGCGATCCGTGATGTTGCAGCGTCCTGGCTAGCGATATCGTTCAGTTTGACACGCAGCAGCGATCAGGATCCTGCTGTGCCATCGTTGGTCGGTGCAGAAAGTCCAGAACTTTATTTAGTCGCTGGACTCCCTGCAGACATCGCTGAATCGGCGTGTGTGTCAAAACAAAACAAACACTACATACTTACCTTCCGCTTTCTGTCCCCCGAAGCTGTGCTTCTCTGCACTGTGAGCGCCGGCCAGCCGGAAAGCAGATTACAGCGGTGACGTCACCGCTGTGCTTTCCGGCTGGCGCTCACAGTCAGTGCAGGAAAGCACAGCGCCGGGGGACAGACACCAGAATGTAAGTATGTAGTGTTTGTTTTTTTTTACTTTTACGCTGGTAACCAGGGTAAACATCGGGTTACTAAGCGCGGCCCTGCGCTTAGTAACCCGATGTTTACCCTGGTTACCAGGGGACCAGCATCGTTGGTCGCTGGAGAGCTGTCTGTGTGACAGCTCTCCAGCGACCAAACAGCGACGCTGCAGCGATCGGGATCATTGTCTGGATCGCTGCAGCATCGCTAAATGTGACGGTACCTTAAGAGTGAGTTACCATAATTAACCCCTTTCTGACATGGGACATACTATCCCGTCGAGGTGGGGTGGGCCCCCATGACCATGGACGGGATAGTACGTCCAGCGCGATCGGCGGCGCTCACTGGGGGAGCGCCGCCGATCGCAGCCGGGTGTCAGCTGCCTATCGCAGCTGACATCCGGCACTATGTGCCAGGAGCGGTCACGGACCGCCCCCGGCACATTAACCCCTGGCACACCGCGATCAAAGATGATCGCGATGTGCCGGCGGTGCAGGGAAACATCGCGCAGGGAGGGGGCTCCCTGCGGGCTTCCCTGAGCCCCCCGCATCAACGCGTTGCTGCGAGGGTCTTACCTCCCTCCCTGCCTGCTCGAGCCCCGGATCCAAGATGGCCGCGGATCCGGGTCCTGCAGGGAGGGAGGTGGCTTCACAGAGCCTGCTCAGAGCAGGCACTGTGAAGCAGCCTGCACTGCTATCAGATCGGTGATCTGACAGAGTGCTGTGCAAACTGTCAGATCACCGATCTGCGATGTCCCCCCCTGGGACAAAGTAAAAAAGTTAAAAAAAAATTTTTTCAAATGTGTAAAAAAAAAATAAAAAAAAATATTATTCCCATAAATACATTTCTTTATCTAAATAAAAAAAAAACAATAAAAGTACACCTATTTAGTATCGCCGCGTCCGTAACGGCCCGACCTATAAAACTGGCCCACTAGTTAACCCCTTCAGTAAACACCGTAAGAAAAAAAAAAAAAAATGAGGCAAAAAACAACGATTTATTATCATACCGCCAAACAAAAAGTGGAATAACACGCGATCAAAAAGACAGATATAAATAACCATGGTACCGCTGAAAACGTCATCTTGTCCCACAAAAAACGAGCCGCCAAACAGCATCATCAGCAAAAAAGTAAAAAGTTATAGTCCTGAGAATAAAGCGATGCAAAAATAATTATTTTTTCTATAAATAGTTCTTATCGTATAAAAGCGCCAAAACATAAAAAAATGATATAAATGAGGTGTCGCTGTAATCGTACTGACCCGAAGAATAAAACTGCTTTATCAATTTTACCAAACGCGGAACGGTATAAACGCCTCCCCCAAAAGAAATTCATGAATAGCTGGTTTTTGTCCATTCTGCCTCACAAAAATCGGAATAAAAAGCGATAAAAAAAGTCACGTGCCCGAAAATGTTACCAATAAAAACGTCAACTCGTCCCGCAAAAAACAAGACCTCACATGACTCTGTGGACCAAAATATGGAAAAATTATAGCTCTCAAAATGTGGTAATGCAAAAAATATTTTTTGCAATAAAAAGCGTCTTTCAGTGTGTGACGGCTGCCAATCATAAAAATTCGCTAAATAACCCGCTATAAAAGTAAATCAACCCCCCTTCATCACCCCCTTAGTTTGGGAAAAATTAAAAAAATGTATTTATTTCCATTTTCCCATTAGGGTTAGGGCTAGGGTTAGGGCTAGGGTTAGGGCTAGGGTTAGGGCTAGGGCTAGGGTTAGGGTTAGGGCTAGGGTTAGGGTTAGGGCTAGGGTTAGGGCTAGGGTTAGGGCTAGGGTTAGGGCTAGGGTTAGGGCTAGGGCTAGGGTTAGGGCTAGGGTTAGGGCTAGGGTTAGGGTTAGGGCTAGGGTTAGGGTTAGGGCTAGGGTTAGGGCTACAGTTTGGGTTGGAGCTAAAGTTAGGGTTCGGGTTGGGGCTAAAGTTACAGTTAGGGTTTAGATTACATTTACAGTTGGGAATAGGGTTGGGATTAGGGTTAGGGGTGTGTCAGGGTTAGAGGTGTGGTTAGGGTTACTGTTGGGATTAGGGTTAGGGGTGTGTTTGGATTAGGGTTTCAGTTATAATTGTGGGGTTTCCACTGTTTAGGCACATCAGGGGCTCTCCAAACGCGACATGGCGTCCGATCTCAATTCCAGCCAATTCTGCGTTGAAAAAGTAAAACAGTGCTTCTTCCCTTCCGAGCTCTCCCGTGTGCCCAAACAGGGGTTTACCCCAACATATGGGGTATCAGCGTACTCAGGACAAACAGGACAACAACTTTTGAGGTCCAAATTCTCCTGTTACCCTTGGGAAAATACAAAACTGGGGGCTAAAATATAATTGTTGTGGGAAAAAAAAGATTTTTTATTTTCACGGCTCTGCGTTATAAACTGTAGTGAAACACTTGGGGGTTCAAAGTTCTCACAACACATCTAGATTAGTTCCCTGGGGGGTCTAGTTTCCAATATGGGGTCACTTGTGGGGGGTTTCTACTGTTTAGGTACATTAGGGGTTTTGCAAACGCAATGTGACGCCTGCAGACCATTCCATCTAAGTCTGCATTCCAAATGGCGCTCCTTCCCTTCCGAGCTCTGCCATGCGCTCAAACGGTGGTTCCCCCCAACATACGGGGTATCAGCGTACTCAGGACAAATTGGACAACAACTTTTTGGGGTCGAATTTCTCCTCTTACCCTCGGGAAAATACAAAACTGGGGGCTAAAAAATAATTTTGGGGGGAAAGATTTTCTTTTTTAATTTTCACGGCTCTGCGTTACAAACTGTAGTGAAACACTTGGGGGTTCAAAGCTATCATAACATATCTAGATGAGTTCCTTAGGGGGTCTAGTTTCCAAAATGGTGTCACTTGTGGGAGGTTTCTACTGTTTAGGTACATTAGGGGCTCTGCAAATGCAATGTGACACCTGCAGACCATTCCATCTAAGTCCTCATTCCAAATGGAGCTCCTTCCCTTCCGAGCCCTCCCATGCGCCCAAACAGTCCTTCCCCCCCCACATATGGGGTATCAGCGCACTCAGGACAAATTGGACAACAAATTGTGGTGTCCAATTTCTCATGTTACCCTCGAGAAAATACAAAACTGGGGGCTAAAAAATAATTTTTGTGGGAAAAAATTTTTGTTTTATTTTTACGGCTCTCCATTATAAACCTCTGTGAAGCCCTTGGTGGGTCAAAGCGCTCAGCACACATCTAGATAAGTTCCTAAGGGGGTCTACTTTCCAAAATGGTGTCACTTGTGGGGGGTTTCTACTGTTTAGGTACATTAGGGGCTCTGCAAACGCAATGTGACACCTGCAGACCATTCCATCTAAGTCTGCATTCAAATGGCACTCCTTCCCTTCCGAGCCCTCCCATGTGCCCAAACAGTGGTTCCCCCATATATGGTGTATCATCGCTCACAGGACAAATTGGGCAACAAATTTTGGGGTCCAATTTATCCTGTTACCCTCGGGAAAATACAAAACTGGGGGCTAAAAAAAAAATTTTTTGTGGGAAAAAAATTTTGTTTTATTTTTACGGCTCTGCATTATAAACTTCTGTGAATCACTTGGTGGGTCAAAGTGCTCACCACACCTCTAGATAAGTTCCTTAGGGGGTCTATTTTCCAAAATGGTGTCACCTGTGGGGGGTTTCAATGTTTAGGCACATCAGGGGCTCTCCAAGCGAAACATGGCGTCCCATCTCAATTCCAGCCAATTTTGCATTGAAAAGTCAAATGGCACTCCTTCGCTTCCGAGCTCTGCCATGCGCCCAAACAGTGGTTTACCCCCACATGTGGGGTATTGGCATACTCAGGACAAATTGTACAACAATGTTTGGGGTCCATTTTCTCCTGTTACCCTTGGTAAAATAAAACAAATTGGAGCTGAATTAAATTTTTTGTGAAAAAAAGTTAAATGTTCATTTTTATTTAAACATTCAAAAAATTCCTGTGAAGCACCAGAAGGGTTAATAAACTTCTTGTATATGGTTTTGAGCACCTTGAGGGGTGTAGTTTTTAGAATGGTGTCACACTTGGGTATTTTCTATCATATAGACCCCTCAAAATGACTTCAAATGAGATGTGGTCCCTAAAAAAAATGGTGTTGTAGAAATGAGAAATTGCTGGTCAACTTTTAACCCTTATAACTCCCTAACAAAAAAAAATTTTGGTTCCAAAATTGTGCTGATGTAAAGTAGACATGTGGGAAATGTTACTTATTAAGTATTTTGTGTGACATATCTCTGTGATTTAATTGCATAAAAATTCAAAGTTGGAAAATTGCGAAATTTTCATAATTTTCGCCAAATTTCCGTTTTTTTCACAAATAAACGCAGGTACTATCAAAGAATTTTTACCATTGTCATGAAGTACAATATGTCACGAGAAAACAATGTCAGAATCACTGGGATCCGTTGAAGCGTTCCAGAGTTATAACCTCATAAAGGGACAGTGGTCAGAATTGTAAAAATTGGTCCGATCATTAACGTGCAAAGCACCCTTGGGGGTAAAGGGGTTAATAGTTTGACTAAACATACCGGGGTAATTTTCAAGGTGATCATTTTTGTATGGCCCATGATGATGGTAGAAATTTCCAAATGGCCGCTGACTGGAAAAAGGTTCACCACCTCTGTTTTAAGATAACTTTAAATATGTCCAAATATGAAATTAAAGATATTTACTACAGATGAGTGAACCTGAAGTTAAAAGATTGGGGTTTGTACCGGACAGTTAGTGTCTGGTGCTAAACGCCGATCACGGACTTATCTCGGAAGACTGCCCCCTGACGAAGCCAACGCGAAACGTGCGTTGGGGCTTCGGCGGTGACCCCCCTAAGACCGGAGACTGAGTATATGGGTAAGAGCCATTAAACCGCTTTAAATGTGATATAGGCCGTTCTGTGGTTAGCGGCACCCCACTTGGGGAGATGTAGTTGCTCACCTGCGGACTGTCGGATGTGGTGGCGTCTTTTCCCTAAAACTTGCACTTAATGGCATTTATATTAGAAAGCCGTATTGGCGGCGTATGGGGGTCTTCCGTCTTTTTAATACTTTCAGTGCTATCCTTAGTTTCCCCTATTGTGTGTTCTGTATATGTAATGACTTCATGATTGTGTTTTTAATATTGTTAAAAATAAAAACGTATTTTTACACTTTGGGACATGTACTCCATGTGTTTCTTCTCGGGTTTTCTCTATGCTATTTTGGAGTGTCCTAGACTGGTTTGAAGGATCGCTAGTACGGGTATTATCCCTAACACTATACTACTAGTATGTGTGTGAGATCCATCTTATTGTTGTCCATTGTGGGATGTGTCTACTATATTATCTCGGAAGTCCGTTGCAATGTTCGGCATTCAGTCCATTGCAGAGAGAGAGCATTTTTCCATATGAAAAGTTTGGCTCCTCATTGTTTTCGATGGGTTTCAGGTTGTGGTTTAACTTCAGGCAACGTTCTTTAGCTCAATCGAACTTTAGAAAAAAGTTCGGCTAGAGTATCTAAAACCGAACTTCCATGGGATCACTCATTCCTACTATGTACAATACATTTTTTTTAAATCTAGAATCACATGATATTCTAAGATATTACAAGAGGCATATTTTTGTGTTATATATTCACTACTATAATAGCTGCTATTGTACGCTCTGAAGGATGCCGGAACTACATATGGAACTTGGCATTAAAAAAGACACTGCAATGTAAAAAGATCTAATTGATGACAATGCAAAGCAATTTTGTCAGTGGGTAAATCTGAGCCAGTATGAGCATCAGCAATGGTTGCATGCAAAAGAGAAATCCAGCTGTATTTCGGATAAAAATATCTATATATCTTCATTCTTAAATAGATTGAAAATAGGCAATCCTGGGACTGCAAAATTGTAAGAAAAAATCCTATGAATTTCAGACTAAAACTTATTCCTTACTCATGGATTAAGCAAACAGAAATGATCCTTTATTTAAAGGGAACCTGTCACCTAAATTTGGCGGGACCAGTTTTGGGTTATATGGGCGGGGTTTTCGGATGTTTGATTCACCCTTTCCTTACCCGCTGGCTGCATGCTGGCTGCTATATTGGATTGAAGTTCATTCTCTGTCCTCCAGAGTACACGCCAGAGCAAGGCAATATTGTGTTGTGCAGGCGTATACTACGGAGGACACAGCATGAACTTCAATCCAATATTGCGGCCAGCATGCAGCCATCGGGTAAGGAAAGGGTGAATCACACACCCGAAAACCCCGCCCATATGACCCAAAACTGGTCCCGCCAAATTCAGGTGACAGGTTCCCTTTAAGTAGACAATCAGACAAGGCATACAAAACCAAACCCATGAAAGGGATGAGTATTAAAACAGGTGAAATTAGCCCTAAAAATGCCTTTTATGAACATGTTGAAAAGAAAAAAAAAACAAAAGCAGAAATATACATATAACATACAAAAACATTATTTAGAAGATAACGTGAGCAAGGGTACCTTGATCACTGGGGCATACTATGCTTCACTGGTGCGGAAATTGCAAGAGGTCTTTAAAAGCAAGAGACGTGTTATGCTCACCAAAGGTGTCCACCTTCTGCAAGACAATGCACCAGTTCACAACTCACATGTTGCCCAAATGGAAGCATGCTCCCGTGGCTTTGAAATTCTACCGCATCCCCCTTATTTGACCGACCTTGCACCATCGGACTTCCACCTGTTTCCAACAATGAAGTTATTTTTGAAGGGCAGCATTTCCCAGATGACGAGACTCTGATTTCCTAAATTACAGCGTGTTTTTTGGAGCAACCTGTTGAATTCTATAAGTGAGGTGTTTACAGTTGCTTAAAAGAGATGAGAGAAGTGTGTGTCCCTAGGTGGCACCTATGTAGAGAAGAACTAATAACTGTGCCAAGTTTCATTGCTCTCAGTCCACAGGGAGTTGGTCAGGGGAAATATTTAAAGAATGCCCCTCATATATACAGGTCCTTCTCAAAAAATTAGCATATAGTGTTAAATTTCATTATTTACCATAATGTAATGATTACAATTAAACTTTCATATATTATAGATTCATTATCCACCAACTAAAATTTGTCAGGTCTTTTATTGTTTTAATACTGATGATTTTGGCATACAACTCCTGATAACCCAAAAAACCTGTCTCAATAAATTAGCATATTTCACCCATCCAATCAAATAAAAGTGTTTTTTAATAACAAACAAAAAAACCGTCAACTAATAATGTTCAGTTATGCACTCAATACTTGGTCGGGAATCCTTTGGCAGAAATGACTGCTTCAATGCGGCGTGGCATGGAGGCAATCAGCCTGTGACACTGCTGAGATGTTATGGAGGCCCAGGATGCTTCAATAGCGGCCTTAAGCTCATCCAGAGTGTTGGGTCTTGCGTCTCTCAACTTTCTCTTCACAATATCCCACAGATTCTCTATGGGGTTCAGGTCAGGAGAGTTGGCAGGCCAATTGAGCACAGTAATACCATGGTCAGTAAACCATTTACCAGTGGTTTTGGCACTGTGAGCAGGTGCCAGGTCGTGCTGAAAAATGAAATCTTCATCTCCATAAAGCATTTCAGCCGATGGAAGCATGAAGTGCTCCAAAATCTCCTGATAGCTAGCTGCATTGACCCTGCCCTTGATGAAACACAGTGGACCAACACCAGCAGCTGACATGGCACCCCACACCATCACTGACTGTGGGTACTTGACACTGGACTTCAGGCATTTTGGCATTTCCTTCTCCCCAGTCTTCCTCCAGACTCTGGCACCTTGATTTCCGAATGACATGCAAAATTTGCTTTCATCAGAAAAAAGTACTTGGGACCACTTAGCAACAGTCCAGTGCTGCTTCTCTGTAGCTCAAAAGTGGCTTTACCTGGGGAATGCGGCACCTGTAGCCCATTTCCTGCACACGCCTGTGCACGGTGGCTCTGGATGTTTCCACACCAGACTCAGTCCACTGCTTCCTCAGGTTCCCCAAGGTCTGGAATCGGTCCTTATCCACAATCTTCCTCAGGGTCCGGTCTCCTCTTCTCGTTGTACAGCGTTTTCTGCCACATTGTTTCCTTCCAACAGACTTACCATTGAGGTGCCTTGATACAGCACTCTGGGAAAAGCCTATTTGTTGAGAAATTTCTTTCTGGGTCTTACCCTCTTGCTTGAGGGTGTCAATGATGGCCTTCTTGACATCTGTCAGGTCGCTAGTCTTACCCATGATGGGGGTTTTGAGTAATGAACCAGGCAGGGAGTTTATAAAAGCCTCAGGTATCTTTTGCATGTGTTTAGAGTTAATTAGTTGATTCAGAATATTAGGGTAATAGGTCGTTTAGAGAACCTTTTCTTGATATGCTAATTTATTGAGACAGGTTTTTTGGGTTATCAGGAGTTGTATGCCAAAATCATCAATATTAAAACAATAAAAGACCTGACAAATTTCAGTTGGTGGATAATGAATCTATAATATATGAAAGTTTAATTGTAATCAATACATTATGGTAAATAATGAAATTTAACACTATATGCTAATTTTTTGAGAAGGACCTGTATATCAATAAAACCATATGAAAAAATAAACAATAGACCCAAATAAAAGTAATGAGACATTCCATAAATTATCCAGTTCACATTAAAATCCTGTAAAATAATAGAAGAAAACAAATCAAATAAGATAAGACAGAGAGTGAAAAAATATATGGAAGTGTCCTAAATGATCAAAAAATATAATAATGAACTATTAAATCTCTCTTAAGGTCAGTGCCAAGCTGCACTCATATTTGAAGAGTAAGAATCCAATAAGCGTCTCTTGTAAACAATAAATGCTGTACATCACCAATTGATTTTGGTTTGTGTAATTTTTCAATTCCAAAGACTAACAAACATTTTGTATTGCCTGCATGATTAATGAAGTGCAACATTTGAAATACAGCGACCCGATGTGCAGTTTATGTCATTTAGGTGTTCTAGAATGCGTTTTCAGGGAGGTACAGCAGTGCATCCCACATACATAATATTGCATTCTGAACGCCTAATGTGAAACTACATGAACTGTATTTCAGCTAATGTATTTGCTTATGTAAAGGACTGGGTATTGCTGGAATTGGAGAAGGTTTTGGTGGGAGATGCAAATCTACATATTTTTCTAAGTGTATTTCCCATTTATAAAAACTTCTGTGATGCACCCAAGTTTTTTGGGATCCTTGTCTAGAGAAACGACTATTTAATAATTGATTACCCAACGTGTAGGCTCGGCGAGCAATCACTCTGCACCCTGTTTTCAGTGTGATGAAGTTTAGTATAGTCAAAGACAACCAATAAGTATTGCAACACTGTTTTTATTTGTGGAAACTGGTTGTACTCGTAGTATTCAAGTCCAAGTGCAGGTTTGTACTTTTCGTTATATATATTTATAGTGATCACCAAAAGATCTTGATGAGTTTTGTTATAGATTTTGTGTGAGGCCCTGGTAAACACCAATCAGAATAATTGCATTTTTTGAGTCTACTATGAAGTTTCTCAGCCTCAATATGAATGTCTTCTGATTTCCTGCAGTTCCCTTAGATACTGGTTCATTCACAAGAACAAGAGAGTTGGAAAAACACGGAGTCATACCAGCCATATAGTAGTCTCGTTAGTTAGGGGATAAGATGTGTTCTTGACTGCGGTGAAAATGGGCAGCGAGTGTGCTGATCCAGGTTATTTAAAGGCTGGCTCCTTGCCACTTATGATCAGTTTAGGATTCGTGTAGAGGCCTGTTAGTGCAGAGGCTTATGTCTCAATGACTGAGAGACAGAGCCATGAGGGAAGAGGAGGAATATTAAATCCTTAAAGAAACAGGGAGATATTGTCCCTAAGCCTGATGTAAGGCTGCAGCCTGAAGTGATAACTAGCTAAAAGTCCAGGCAATTAGAGTCCATATCCAGGAATGACTGTACTGTAAATGAGTAGTGGGTCACTGCAGGAATAAGGGTCTAAGGTGAGGGAGTGAGGAAACTGCTGAAATTAAAATCTATCCATGTTGAGGAGTACATGAACAGAGGAAGAGCCATTATTAGGTGGACTAGAAAGAGAGAAGAGTTTCCTAATAAAGAGAGCGTATCATATTTATGCTGGCTTGAGATTCCCCATTCTGAAAATTACACAAGATTGTGCAAACCACAAAGTTCAGTGCTCCTCTCACAGACTACATAAAGTTCATGCTCTTTCAGTTTCAGTTTGAAGTGGAATTACTTCAGCTTCTGTTTTTTAGGTAATACATAGTAACATAGTTATTAAGGTTGAAGGAAGATTTTAAGTCCATCTAGTTCAACCCATAACCTAACCTAACATGCCATAACATGTTGATCCAGAGGAAGGCAAAAAAAAACCCATGTGGCAAAGAGTAAGCTCCACTTTGGGGAAAAGAATTCCTTCCCGACTCCACATACGGCAATCAGACTAGTTCCCTGGATCAACGCCCTATCAAAGAATCTAGTATATATACCCTGCAACATTATACTTTTCCAGAAAGGTATCCAGTCCCCTCTTAAATTTAAGTAACGAATCACTCATTACAACATCATACGGCAGAGAGTTCCATAGTCTCACTGCTCTTACAGTAAAGAATCCGCGTCTGTTATTATGCTTAAACCTTCTTTCCTCCAGACATAGAGGATGCCCCCTTGTCCCTGTCTCAAGTCTATGATTAAAAAGATCAACAGAAAGGTCTTTGTACTGTCCTCTCATATACAGTTAGGTCCATATATATTTGGACAGAGACAACATTTTTCTAATTTTGGTTATAGACATTACCACACTGAGTTTTAAACAAAACAATTCAGATGCAGTTGAAGTTCAGACTTTCAGCTTTCATTTGAGGGTATCCACATTAAAATTGGATGAAGGGTTTAGGAGTTTCAGCTCCTTAACATGTGCCACCCTGTTTTTAAAGGGACCAAAAGTTATTGGACAGATTCAATAATTTTAAATAAAATGTTCATTTTTAGTACTTGGGTTGAAAACCCTTTGTTGGCAATGACTGCCTGAAGTGTTGAACTCATGGACATCACCAGACGCTGTGTTTCCTCCTTTTTGATGCTCTGCCAGGCCTTCACTGCGGTGGTTTTCAGTTGCTGTTTGTTTGTCGGCCTTTCTGTCTGAAGTTTATTCTTTAGCAAGTGAAATGCATGCTCAATTGGGTTGAGATCAGGTGACTGACTTGGCCATTCAAGAATATTCTACTTCTTTGCTTTAATAAACTCCTGGGTTGCTTTGGCTTTATGTTTTGGGTCATTGTCCATCTGTTGTATGAAATGACGACCAATCAGTTTGGCTGCATTTGGCTGGATCTGAGCACACAGTATGTCTCTGAATACCTCAGAATTCATTCGGCTGCTTCTGTCCTGTGTCACATCATCAATAAACACTAGTGACCCAGTGCCACTGGCAGCCATGCATACCCAAGCCATCACACTGCCTCCACCGTGTTTTACAGATGATGTGGTATGCTTTGGATCATGAGCTGTACCACACATTCGCCATACTTTTCTCTTTCCATCATTCTGGTAGAGATTGATGTTGGTTTCATCTGTCCAAAGAATGTTCTTCCAGAACTGTGCTGGCTTTTTTAGATGTTTTTTAACAAAGTCCAGTCTAGCCTTCTTATTCTTGATGCTTATGAGTGGCTTGCACCGTGCAGTGAACCCTCTGTATTTACTTTCATGCAGTCTTCTCTTTATGGTAGATTTGGATATTGATACGCCGACCTCCTGGAGAGTGTTGTTCACTTGGTTGGCTGTTGTGAAGGGGTTTCTCTTCACCATGGAGATTATTCTGCGATCATCCACCACTGTTGTCTTCTGTGGGTGCCCAGGTCTTTTTGCATTGATGAGTTCACCAGTGCTTTCTTTCTTTCTCAGGATGTACCAAACTGTAGATTTTGCCACTCCTAATATTGCAGCAATTTCTCGGATGGGTTTTTTCTGTTTTCACAGCATAAGGATGGCTTGTTTCACCTGCATGGAGAGCTCATTTTGACCACATGTTTACTTCACAGCAAAACCTTCCAAATGCAAGCACCACGCCTCAAATCAACTCCAGGCCTTTTATCTGTTTAATTGAGAATGACATAATGAAGGGATTGCCCACACCTGTCCATGAAATAGCCTTGGAGTCAATTGTCCAATAACTTTTGGTCCCTTTAAAAACAGGGTGGCACATGTTAAGGAGCTGAAACTCCTAAACCCTTCATCCAATTTTAATGTGGATACCCTCAAATGAAAGCTGAAAGTCTGAACTTCAACTGCATCTGAATTGTTTTGTTTAAAATCCATTGTGGTAATGTCTATAACCAAAATTAGAAAAATGTTGTCTCTGTCCAAATATATATGGACCTAACTGTATTTATACATTAAAATAAGATCACCCCTTAGTCTTCATTTTTCCAAACTAAATAGCCCCAAGTGTAATAACCTAACTTGGTATTGCAGACCCCCCAGTCCTCAAATATCCTTGGTCGCTCTTCTTTGCACATGCTCTAGTTCAGCTATGTTTTTCTTATGCACCGGAGACCAGAACTGTGCACAGTATTCTAAGTGTGGTCGAACTAGTGACTTGTATAGAGGAAAAATTATGTTCTCCTCATTAGCAACTATGCCTCTTTTAATGCATCCCATTATTTTATTTGCCTTTGTTGCAGCTGCCTGACATTGGCCACCCGAATATCAGTTTGTCATCCACCCATACACCCAGGTCTTTTTCATTGACGGTTTTGCCCAGAGTTTTTGAATTAAGCACATAATTATACATCTTATTACTTCTACCCAAGTGCATGACCTTACATTTATCCCCATTAAAGCTCATTTGCCATTTATCAGCAAATGAGCAAACCCATATCCTAACCTAATATGCCCTAACATGTTGATCCAGAGGAAGGCAAAAAAAAAACATGTGGCAAAGATTAAGCTCCAAACTGGGGAAAAAAGTTCCTTCCTGACTCCACATTCGGCAATCAGACTAGTTCCCTGGATCAACACCCTAGCAAGGAATCTAGTATATATACCCTGTAACATTATACTTTTCAAGAAAGGTATCCTGTCCCCTCTTAAATTTAAGTAATGAATCACTCATTACAACATCATACGGCAGAGAGTTCCATAGTCTCACTGCTCTTACAGTAAAGAATCCGCGTCTGTTATTATGCTTAAACCTTCTTTCCTCCAGACATAGAGGATGCCCCCTTGTCCTTGTCTCAGGTCTATGATTAAAAAGATCATCAGAAAGGTCTTTGTACTGTCCACTCAAATATTTATACATTAAAATAAGATCACCCCTTAGCCTTCGTTTTTCCAAACTAAATAGCCCCAAGTGTAATAACCTATCTTGGTATTGCAGACCCCCTAGTCCTCTAATAACCTTGGTCGCTCTTCTCTACAACCGGTTTAGTTCAGCTATGTCTTTCTTATACACCGGAGACCAGAACTGTGCACAGTATTCTAAGTGTGGTCGCACTAGTGACTTGTATAAAGGTAAAATTATGTTCTCCTCATGAGCATCTGTGCCTCTTTTAATGCATCCCATTAAATTATTTGCCTTTGCAGCAGCTGCCTGACACTGGCCACTAAATATGAGTTTGTCATCCACCCATACTCCCAGGCCTTTTTCATTGACGGTTTTGCCCAGAGTTTTAGAATTAAGCACATTGTTATACATCTTATTACTTCTACCCAAGTGAATGGCCTTACATTTATCCCCATTAAAGCTCATTTGCCATTTATCAGCCCAAGCTTCTAGTTTACATAAATTACCCTGTAATATAAAATTGTCCTCCTCTGTATTGATTACCCTGCAGAGTTTAGTGTCATCTGCAAATATTGAAATTCTGCTCTGTAAGCCCCCTACAAGATCATTAATAAATATGTTAAAAAGAAGAGGGCCCAATACTGACCCCTGTGGTACCCCACTGCTAACCGCGAACCAGTCCGAGTGTGCTCCATTAATAACCACCCCTTGCTTCCTATCTCTGAGCCATCTCTTAATCCACTTGCACATATTTTCCCCTTTCCCCATTATTCTCATTTTATGTATCAACCTTTTGTGTGGCACCATATCAAAAGCTCTGCTGAATACTACTGTGGGCAGTACTGAATACTACTGTGTGGGCTGTGCTATATACTACTATGTGGGCAGTGCTGCATACTACTGTGTGGGCTCTGCTGTAAACTACTGTGTGGGCTGTGCTATATACTACTATGTGGGCTCTGCTGTATACTACTGTGTGGGCTGTGCTGTATACTACTGTGTGGGCAGTGCTGTATACTAATGTGTGGGCAGTGCTCTATACTACTTGTCACGCTCACGCCCTGACTGGTGGACGTGAGCTCGGGGGGTTTGTGGCCCCACTGTGCCACAAACCAGACTACCCTGGAAGGGGCGTGACTATGACAGCTGCCTGGGTTTTCACTGGAGCCTCTGATGGTGAGGACAGGCTTGTGCAGCAGGCAGCTGCCAGGTGCTACTCCAGGGTGGTGTCTGGCTGTGGCTGCTGATCCCACTAGGGAGACAGGAACACCTGGATTGGTGCGGGCATTAGGCAGGACTGGCAGAAGAGCACGGCTGGAACACAGACGAGTAGGCTGGCACGGCTGAGACAGGGCTGGCAGAGACACGGCAGGAAACAGGACTGGCTAGGACAGCAGGAACACAGGACTGGAAGGCAGGGAAGGAACGGCAGGACTGGCAGGAACACAGGATTGGGAGGCACTGCAGAGAACACAGGACTGGAAGGCAGGGCAGGAACGGCAGGACTGGCAGGAACACAGGATACACTGGACGGGTTGATGTGGTGTATGAATCAGGCTGCACTCTGATGACACCCGAGTGCAGTCCTATTGTGAGTGTGATGAAGGAACAGGTAGGGACCTGTACACACAGAAGATGCAGGTACGGAAACAAGCCAGAAGGAAAGGAGAATGAAGGAACAGGTAGGGACCTGTTCACACAGGAGGACCAAGTAACAAGTAGAAGGTGGAACTAAGAGAAGAGAAGGAGAAGGCAGAGCCAAGGACGGAGCCGCAAGAGGCGGAGCCAAGGGCGGAGATGCTGGAGGCGGAGCCAAGAGCGGAGACGCTGGAGGTGGAGCCAAGAGCGGAGACCCTGGAGGCGGAGCCAAGAGCGAAGACGCTGGAGGCAGAGCCAAGAGCGGAGACGCTGGAGGCGGAGCCAAGAGCGGAGACGCTGGAGGCGGAGCCAAGAGCGGAGACGCTGGAGGCGGAGCCAAGAGCGGAGACGCTGGAGGTAACGCCAAGAGCGGAGACGCTGGAGGCGGAGCCAAGAGCAGAGACTGAGCCAAGTGCAGAAACACAGGAGGCGGAGCCAGATAGTACCGCAAAGAGCGGGGCCAGATAGAGCCGCAAAGAGCGGAGCCACAGAGCAAAGCCAGAGAGTGCGAAGCAAGGTCTGAGTGCAGAGCCGCAAGGGTGCGGAGTGAAAGCAGACAGAAAACGCAAGGAAAGAAAGTAGGGAAGAAAGCCACAGACAAGGAGACCGAGAAAAGACAAAGTACAGACAAGGCAATAGAACAAGACACAGGGACAAAGACACAGGGACCAGGATATTCTGCCTCCTGGAGGGCGGACTACAAGATCAAGGCAATAGCACAGAGAAAAGCCTCCAGAGAGGGAGTAACTCAGAGCAAGGCCAGGCAAACTCAGCAGCTAAACACTAACTGAGCTAACACATTGCACAAGCCCAGACCACAGGGTGGAGCTGCACTATATACAGGAGGCCTCTTGGTAATTGGTCAGGAACTGATTGGACAGATGCACCTGATTCCTATAAGAACCAGAGAGTTCAGGCGCCGGCCCCCTATACACATAGCCATGAGGCATGCAGAGAGCAGAGACACAGAACATGGAGCTGGCAATAAAGAGAAAGCACATCATGGCCTGGAGCAGTGGGTAAGATTGTGTGAGAGATGTGAGGCCATGCTGTGATGCCAGCAGAGTTGTTACACTACTGTGTGGGCTGTGCTATATACTACTGTGTGGGCTTTGCTGTATACTACTGTGTGGGCTGCACTGTATACTGCTAAGTGGGCTGTGCTGTATACTGCTATGTGGGCTGTGCTGTATACTGCTATGTGGGCTGTGTTATCTGCTATGCGTGCTGTGCTATATACTATGGGGGTATATTACACTGCGTGCAGAATTATTAGGCAAGTTGTATTTTAGAGGATTATTTTTATTACTAGATTGTGGCCCGATTCTAACGCATTGGGTATTCTAGAATATGCATGTCCCCATAGTATATGGACAATGATGATTCCAGAATTCGCGGCAGACTGTGCCCGTCGCTGATTGGTCGAGGCAACCTTTATGACATCATCGTCGCCATGGCAACCATTATGACATCTACGTCGATACTGTGCCCGTCACTGATTGGTCGAGGCAAATTTGCGGCAGACTGTGCCCGTCGCTGATTGGTCGAGGCAACCTTTATGACATCATCGTCGCCATGCTGTGCCCGTCACTGATTGGTGGAGGCCTGGCGGCCTCGACCAATCAGATACGCGGGATTTCCAGGACAAACAGACAGACAAACAGACAGACAGAAAAACCCTTAGGCAATTATACATATAGATTGATCAACAACTATGTTCTCAATAAACCCAAAAGACTCGTAAATATCAAAGCTTAATATTTTTGGAAGTTGGAGTGGGTTATTTTTAGATTTGGCTATATTAAGAGGATATCTCTTTGTTCAGGTAACTATTACTGTGCAGAATTATTAGGCAACATAATAAAAACCAAATATATTCCCATCTCACTTGTTTATTTTCACCAGGTAAACCAATATAACTGCACAAAATTTAGAAATAAACATTTGTAACATGCAAAAACAAAACCCCCCAAAATTAGTGACCAATATCGCCACCTTTCTTTATGATGACACTCAGCAGCCTTCCATCCATAGATTCTGTCAATTGCTTGATCTGTTTACGATCAACATTGCGTGCAGCAGCCACCACAGCCTCCCAGACACTGTACCGAGAGGTGTACTGTTTTCCCTCACTGTAGATCTCACATTTTATGAGGGACCACAGGTTCTCTATGGGGTTCAGATCAGGTGAACAAGGGGGCCATGTCATTATTTTCATTATTTTCTTCTTTGAGACCTTTACTGGCAGTCACGCTGTGGAGGAGTTTGAGGCATCTGATGGAGCATTGTCCTGCATGAAAATTATTATTATTATTATACATTTTTATAGCGCCATTTATTCCATGGCACTTTACATGTGAATACGGGGCAAATATAGACAAATACATTAAACATGAGCAGATAACAAGGCACAAGGCACGTGGGTACATAAGGAGGGAGGACCCTGCCCGCGAGGGCTCACAGTCTGCAGGGGATGGGTGATGAAACACTAGGAGAGGGTAGGGCAGGTTGTGCGGCAGTTCAGTAACTTCAGGATCACTGCAGGCTGTAGGCTTGTCGGAAGAGGTGAGTCTTCAGGTTCTTTTTGAAGGTTTCTATGGTAGGCGAGAGTCTGATGTGTTGGGGTAGAGAGTTCCAGAGTATGGGGGAAGCACGGGAGAAGTCTTGGATGCGGTTGTGGGAAGAAGAGATGAGAGGGGAGTAGAGAAGGAGGTCTTGAGAGGATCGGAGGTTGCGTGTAGGTAGGTATCGGGAGACCATGTCACAGATGTATGGAGGAGACCGGTTGTGGATGGCTTTGTATGTCAGTATGAGGGTTTTGAACTGGAGTCTCTGGGCGATAGGAAGCCAGTGAAGGGCTTGACACAGGGGAGAGGCTGGGGAATAGTGGGGAGACAGGGAGATTAGTCGGGCAGCAGAGTGTAGGATGGATTGGAGTGGTGCCAGAGTGCTAGAAGGGAGTCCAGAGAGTAGGAGGTTGCAGTAGTCGAGGCAGGAGATGATAAGGGCATGCACTAGCGTTTTTGCAGTGTTGCGGTCAAGGAAAGCACGGATCCGGGAAATATTTTTGAGTTTGAGACGACAGGAGGAGGCAAGAGCTTGGATATGTGGCTTGAAAGAGAGGGCAGAGTCGAGAATCACCCCGAGGCACCAGGCGTGTGGGACTGGGGAAAGTGAGCAGCCATTGACATTGATGGATAGGTCTGGTGGAGGGGTAGAGTGAGATGGGGGAAAGATGATGGTTTCTGTTTTGTCCATGTTCAGTTGTAGAAAGCGAGCAGAAAAGAAGGCTGAAATAGCAGACAGACAGTGCGGGATTTTGGTAAGTAAGGAGGTGAGGTCAGGTCCGGATAGGTAGATCTGCGTGTCATCAGCGTAGAGATGGTACTGCAAACCGAGGGATTCTATGAGCTGTCCCAGGCCGAAAGTGTAGATGGAGAAGAGTAGGGGTCCTAGAACAGAGCCTTGAGGAACACCGACTGACAAGGGGCGAAGTGAGGAGGTGGTGTGGGGGAGGGAGACACTGAATGTTCGGTCTGTCAGATATGTCGAGATCCAGGAAAGGGCCAAGTCTGTGATGCCAAGAGATGAGAGGATTTGTAGCAAAAGTGAGTGGTCCACAATGTCAAAGGCAGAAGACAGGTCCAGGAGAAGGAGGACAGAGTAGTGTCGCTTGCTCCTGGCAGTTAGTAGGTCATTGGTGACTTTAGTTAGGGCAGTTTCAGTTGAGTAATGGGAACGGAAGCCTGATTGTAACCGATCAAAGAGGGAGCAGGAGGAGAAGTGGGAGGACAGTTCATGATGAACGTGTTGCTCCAGCAATTTGGAGGCATAAGGGAGAAGAGATATCGGGCGATAGCTAGACACAGAGGATGGGTCGAGGGAGGGCTTTTTGAGGATGGGTGTGATCTTGGCATGCTTGAAGGATGAGGGGAAGACACCTGTTGTGAGTGAGAGGTTGAAGAGGTGCGTTAGGGTTGGGATGAAGACCGTGGAAAGGTTAGGGATGAGGTGGGATGGGAGCGAGTCAAGCGTGCAGGTGGTGAGGTGTGATCTTCACAGGAGGGTGGAGAGCTGATCTTCTGTCGTGGTGGAGAAGCTGGTTTTGGAGGAGCAGGGTTGAGCAGCTAAGAGGGGCAGTGGGTGCTGTGGGCCAAAGCTTTCTCTGATCGTATTGATCTTCTGTTTAAAGAAAGAGGCGAAGTCTTCAGCAGAAATGAGGGGGGAGGTCCTGGGGGACGGAGTAGAGAATTGAAAGTGTTGAAAAGCTGTTTAGGGTTGTGAGACAGGGAGGGTATGAGAGATGAGAAGTAAGTTTGTTTTGCGGCAGTGAGCGCAGACTTGAAGCTGGCGAGGGACTGCTTGTATGCAGTGAAGTGGTCGGCAGAGCAGGATTGCTTCCATCTCCGCTCAGCAATCTTGGAAGCCCGTCTCAATTCTTTGGTCAGGCTGGTCAGCCAGGGATGCCTGTTAATTGTACGAGTTTTACTATGCATGAGCGGGGCGGCCGAATTGAATGTTGCTGTTATTGTGGTGTTATAAAAAGTGGCAGCAGCATCTGTGTCATGAAGGGAAGCTATGTCTGTGAGAGGGAGAAGGGACTCCGAGAGTGATTGTAAGTTGAGATGTTTGAGATTTCTGCGAGGGAGTTTGTGGAGTGGGGGTTGCACATTAGGAGAGGAGAGGGAGGAGAATGTCAGTAGGTTGTGGTCAGATAGTGGGAGGGGTGTGTTAATGAGATTAGTAAGGGAGCAGAGGTGGGTGAAGATGAGGTCCAGCGTGTGGCTATCTTTGTGAGTGGCCTCAGAGGACCATTGAGTGAGACCAAAGGAGGCAGTCAGTGATAAAAGTTTAGAGGCAGCTGAGGTGGAAGTGTCAATGGGGACATTGAAATCACCCATGATGATAGTGGGGATGTCAACAGAGAGGAAATGAAGTAGCCAGGTGGTGAAGTGGTCGAGAAAGGTGGAGATGGCTAGTTCTGGGGGGCCGTAGATGACAGCCAGCTGGAGGTTGGATGAAAATCATGTTTTTCTTGAATGATACAGACTTCTTTCTGTACCACTGTTTGAAGAAGTCTTCCAAAAACTGGCAGTAGGTCTGGGAGTTGAGTTTCACTCCGTCCTCAACCCAAAAATGTCCCACAAGTTCATCTTTGATGATACCAGCCCATACCAGTCCCCCACCTCCACCTTGCTGGCGTCTGAGTCTGAGTGGAGCTCTTTGCCCTTTACTGATCCAGCCTCTGGCCCATCAAGAGTCACTCTTATTTCATCAGTCCATAAAACCTTTGAAAAGTCAGTCTTAAGATATTTCTTGGCCCAGTCTTGACATTTTATCTTATGTTCTTTGTTCAAAGGTGGTCGTTTTTCAGCCTTCCTTACCTTGGCCATGCCCCTGAGTATTGCACACCTTGTGCTTTTTGTTACTCCAGTAATGTTGCAGCTCTGAAATATGGCAAAACTGGTGGCAAATGGCATCTTTGCAGATTCATGCTTGATTTTCCTCAATTCATGGGCAGATATTTTCCTCCTTTTTTGCCCTACACGCTTATTGCGACCCTGTTGGCTATTTGCCATGAAACGCTTGATTGTTTGGTGATCATGCTTCAAAAGTTTGGCAATTTCAAGACTGCTGCATCCCTCTCCAAGACATCTCACAATTTTGGACTTTTCAGAGCCCACCAAATCTCTCTACTGAACCATTTTGCCAAAGGAAAGGAAGTTGCCTAATAATTAAGCACACCTTATATAGAGTTTTGATGTCATTAGACAACACCCCTCCTCATTACAGAGATGCACATCACCTGATTTACTTAATTTGTAGTTGGCTCTCAAGCCTGAACAGCTTGAAGTAAGACAACATGTATAAAAAGTATCATGTGATCCAAAAAACAACTTGCCTAATAATTCTGCACGCATTGTACATTATATGGGGGAGGCCGTGTCATATACTATGTGGCTGTTATATACTATTGTGGGGGTATATTATATTCTATGGGGGAGGCTGTGTTATATACTATGGGGGGCTGCATTATATTCTATGGGGGCTACATTATATATTATGGGGAGGTGGGCTGTATTATATTCTTTGGGGTAGCAACATTATACTCTAGGGTGGTTGCATTATACTCTGGGGTGGCTGCATTATGCACTGGGGTGGCTGCATTATATTCTGTAGGGTGGTGGCTGCATTATACTATATGTGGGCTGCATTATACTGTATGGAGGACTATGGGGAATACGTTATACTATATGAAGAACTGTGGTGTGCATTATACTATGGGAAGTGAATTGTACTACATGGATGACTATGGCGGGGCATTATACTATATGGAGCACCATGAGGAGTGTATTATGCTATATGGAGGACTATGAGGAGTATATTATGCTATATGGAGGACTGAGCAGTGTATTTTAACCCCTTCATGACCCAGCCTATTTTGACCTTAAAGACCTTGCCGTTTTTTGCAATTCTGACCAGTGTCCCTTTATGAGGTAATAACTCAGGAACGCTTCAAAGAATCCTAGCGGTTCTGAGATTGTTTTTTCGTGACATATTGGGCTTCATGTTAGTGGTAAATTTAGGTCAATAAATTCTGCATTTATTTGTGATAAAAACGGAAATTTGGCGAAAATTTAGAAAATTTCGCAATTTTCACATTTTGAATTTTTATTCTGTTAAACCAGAGAGATATGTGACACAAAATAGTTAATAAATAACATTTCCCACATGTTTACTTTACATCAGCACAATTTTGGAAACAAAATTTTTTTTTGTTAGGAAGTTATAAGGGTTAAAATTTGACCAGCGATTTGTCATTTTTACAAAACCATTTTTTTTAGGGACCACCTCACATTTGAAGTCAGTTTGAGGGGTCTATATGGCTGAAAATACCCAAAAGTGACACCATTCTAAAAACTGCACCCCTCAAGGTACTCAAAACCACATTCAAGAAGTTTATTAACCCTTCAGGTGCTTCACAGCAGCAGAAGCAACATGGAAGGAAAAAATGAACATTTAACTTTTTAGTCACAAAAATTATCTTTTAGCAACAATTTTTTTATTTTCCCAATGGTAAAAGGAGAAACTGAACCACGAAAGTTGTTGTCCAATTTGTCCTGAATATGCTGATACCTCATATGTGGGGGTAAACCACTGTTTGGGCGCACGGCAGGGCTTGGAAGGGAAGGAGCGCCATTTGACTTTTTGAATCAAAAATTGGCTCCACTCTTTAGCGGACACCATGTCACGTTTGGAGAGCCCCCGTGTGCCTAAAAATTGGAGCTCCCCCACAAGTGACCCCATTTTGGAAATTAGACGCCCCAAGGAACTTATCTAGATGCATAGTGAGCACTTTGAACCCCCAGGTGCTTCACAAATTGATCCGTAAAAATGAAAAAGTACTTTTTTTTCACAAAAAAATTCTTTTAGCCTCAATTTTTTCATTTTCACATGGGCAACAGGATAAAATGGATCCTAAAATGTGTTGGGCAATTTCTCCTGAGTACACCAATACCTCACATATGGGGGTAAACCACTGTTTGGGCACATGGTAAGGCTCGGAAGGGAAGGAGCGCCATTTGACTTTTTGAATGAAAAATTATTTCCATCGTTAGCGGACACCATGTCGCGTTTGGATAGCTCCTGTGTGCCTAAACATTGGCGCTCCCCCACAAGTGACCCCATTTTGGAAACTAGACCCCCCAAGGAACTTATTTAGATGCCTAGTGAGCACTTCAAACCCTCAGGTGCTTCACAAATTGATCTGTAAAAATGAAAATGTACTTTTTTTTCACAAAAAAATTCTTTTCGCCTCAATTTTTTCATTTTCACATGGGCAGTAGGATAAAATGGATCATAAAATTTGTTGGGCAATTTCTCCCGAGTACGTCGATACCTCATATGTGGGGGTAAACCACTGTTTGGGCACTCGGCAGGGCTCGAAAGGGAAGGCGCGCCATTTGACTTTTTGAATGGAAAATTAGCTCCAATTGTTAGCGGACACCATGTCGCGTTTGGAGAGCCCCTGTGTGCCTAAACATTGGAGCTCCCCCACAAGTGACCCCATTTTGGAAACTAGACCCCCCAAGGAACTTATCTAGATGCATATTGAGCATTTTAAACCCCCAGGTGCTTCACAGAAGTTTATAACGCAGAGCCATGAAAATAA
This sequence comes from Ranitomeya imitator, assembly GCF_032444005.1. Classification (NCBI taxonomy): domain Eukaryota; kingdom Metazoa; phylum Chordata; class Amphibia; order Anura; family Dendrobatidae; genus Ranitomeya; species Ranitomeya imitator. Next base: position 546,095,947 of record NC_091285.1, read on the forward strand.
AAAATAATTTTTCTTTCCTCAAAAATGATTTTTTAGCCTGGAATTTCCTATTTTGCCAAGGATAATAGGAGAAATTGGACCCCAAATATTATTGTCCAGTTTGTCCTGAGTACGCTGATACCCCATATGTGGGGGTAAACCACTGTTTGGGCGCACGGCAGGGCTCGGAAGGGATGGCACGACATTTGGCTTTTTAAATGGAAAATTAGCTCCAATCATTAGCGGACACCATGTCACGTTTGGAGAGCCCCTGTGTGCCTAAACATTGGAGATCCCCCAGAAATGACACCATTTTGGAAACTAGACCCCCAAAGGAACTAATCTAGATGTGTGGTGAGGACTTTGAACCCCCAAGTGCTTCACAGAAGTTTATAACGCAGAGCCATGAAAATAAAAAAAAAAAATTATTTTCTCAAAAATGATCTTTTAGCCTGCAATTTTTTATTTTCCCAAGGGTAACAGGAGAAATTTGACCCCAAAAGTTGTTGTCCAGTTTCTCCTGAGTACGCTGATACCCCATATGTGGGGGTAAATCACTAATTGGGCACATGCCGGGGCTCGGAAGTGAAGTAGTGACGTTTTGAAATGCAGACTTTGATGGAATGCTCTGTGGGCGTCACGTTGCGTTTGCAGAGCCCCTGATGTGGCTTAACAGTAGAAACCCCCCACAAGTGACCCCATTTTGGAAACTAGACCCCGAAAGGAACTTATCTAGATGTGTGGTGAGCACTTTGAACCCCCAAGTGCTTCATAGAAGTTTATAATGCAGAGCCGTGAAAATAATAAATACGTTTTCTTTCCTCAAAAATAATTATTTAGCCCAGAATTTTTTAATTTTCCCAAGGGTAACAGGAGAAATTTGACCCCAATATTTGTTGTCCAGTTTCTCCTGAGTACGGTGATACCCCATATGTGGGGGTAAACTACTGTTTGGGCACATGCCGGGGCTTGGAATTGAAGTAGTGACGTTTTGAAATGCAGACTTTGATGGAATGCTCTGCGGGCGTCACGTTGCGTTTGCAGAGCCCCTGATGTGCCTAAACAGTAGAAACCCCCCACAAGTGACCCCATTTTGGAAACTAGACCCCGAAAGGAACTTATCTAGATGTGTGGTGAGCACTTTGAACCCCCAAGTGCTTCATAGAAATTTATAATGCAGAGCCGTGAAAATAATAAATACGTTTTCTTTCCTCAAAAATAATTATTTAGCCCAGAATTTTTTATTTTCCCAAGGGTTACAGGAAAAATTGGACCCCAAAAGTTGTTGTCCAGTTTCTCCTGAGTACGCTGATACCCCATGAGTGGGGGTAAACCACTGTTTGGGCACACGTCGGGGCTCAGAAGGGAAGTAGTGACTTTTGAAATGCAGACTTCGATGGAATGGTCTGCGGGTGTCACGTTGCGTTTGCAGAGCCCCTGGTGTGCCTAAACAGTAGAAACCCCCACAAGTGACCCATTTTAGAAACTAGACCCCCCAAGGAACTTATCTAGATATGTGGTGAGCACTTTGAACCCCCAAGTGCTTCACAGACGTTTACAACGCAGAGCCGTGAAAATAAAAAATCATTTTTCTTTCCTCAAAAATTATGTTTTAGCAAGCTTTTTTTTTAGATTCACAAGGGTAACAGGAGAACTTGGACCCCAGTAATTGTTGCGCAGTTTGTCCTGAGTATGCTGGTACCCCATATGTGGGGGTAAACCACTGTTTGGGCACACGTCAGGGCTCGGAAGTGAGGGAGCACCATTTGACTTTTTGAATACGAGATTGGCTGGAATCAATGGTGGCGCCATGGTGCGTTTGGAGACCCCTGATGTGCCTAAACAGTGGTAACCCCTCAATTCTAACTCCAACACTAACCCCCCCACACCGCTAACCCTAATCCCAACTGTAGCCATAACCCTAATCACAACCCTAACCACAACTCTAATTCCAACCCTAACCCTAAGGCTATGTGCCCACGTTGCAGATTCGTGTGAGATATTTCCGCACCATTTTTGAAAAATCCGCGGGTAAAAGGCACTGCGTTTTACCTGCGGATTTTCCGCGGATTTCCAGTGTTTTTTGTGCGGATTTCACCTGCGGATTCCTATTGAGGAACAGGTGTAAAACGCTGCGGAATCCGCACAAAGAATTGACATGCTGCGGAAAATACAACGCAGCGTTTCCGCGCGGTATTTTCCGCACCATGGGCACAGCGGATTTGCTTTTTCATATGTTTACATGGTACTGTAAACCTGATGGAACACTGCTGCGAATCCGCAGCGGCCAATCCGCAGCCAAATCCGCACAGTGTGCACATAGCCTAATTCTAAAGGTATGTGCACACGCTGCGGAAAACGCTGCGGATCCGCAGCAGTTTCCCGTGAGTTTACAGTTCAATGTAAACCTACGGGAAACAAAAATCGCTGTACACATGCTGCGGAAAAACTGCACGGAAACGCAGCGGTTTACATTCCGCAGCATGTCACTTCTTTGTGCGGATTCGGCAGCGGTTTTACAACTGCTCCAATAGAAAATCACAGTTGTAAAACCGCAGTGAAATGCGCAGAAAAAAACGCGGTAAATCCGCCATAAATCCGCAGCGGTTTAGCACTGCGGATTTATCAAATCCGCAGCGGAAAAATCCGCAGAGGACCAGAATACGTGTGCACATACCGAAACCCTAACCCTAGCCCTAACTCTAACCCTACCCCTAACCCTACCCCTAGCCCTAACCCTACCCCTAGCCCTAACCCTACCCCTAACCCTACCCCTACCCCTAACCCTACCCCTAACCCTAACCCTAACCCTAACCCTACCCCTAACCCTACCCCTAACCCTAACCCTAACCCTATTCTAACATTAGTGGGAAAAAAAAATGTCTTTATTTTTTTATTGTCCCTACCATGGGGGTGACAAAGGGGGGGGGGTCATTTATTATTTTTTTTATTTTGATCACTGAGATATAATCTATCTCAGTGATCAAAATGCACTTTGGAACGAATCTGCCGGCCGGCAGATTCGGCGGGCGCACTGCGCATGCGCCCGCCATTTTGGAAGATGGCGGCGCCCAGGGAGAAGACGGACGGGACCCCGGCTGGATCGGTAAGTATGATGGGGTGGGGGGGACCACAGGGGGGGAATCGGAGCATGGGGGGGGAATCGGAGCGCGGGAGGGGTGGAACGGAGCACGGGGGGCGTGGAACGGAGCACGGGGGGGCTGGAATGGAGCACGGGGGGTGGAATGGAGCACCGGGGGGGTGGATCGGAGTGCAGGGGGGGTGATTGGAGCACGGGGGGGCGATTGGAGCACGGGGGGAGCGGACAAGAGCACGGGGGGGAGCGGAGCACTGGATGGAGGGGAGCCGGAGCAGTGTACCGGCCAGATCGGGGGGCTGGGGGGGCGATCGGTGGGGTGGGGTGGGGGCACACTAGTATTTCCAGCCATGGCCGATGATATTTCAGCATCGGCCATGGCTGGATTGTAATATTTCACCCGTTATAATAGGTGAAATATTACAAATCGCTCTGATTGGCAGTTTCACTTTCAACAGCCAATCAGAGCGATCGTAGCCACGAGGGGGTGAAGCCACCCCCCCTGGGCTAAACTACCACTCCCCCTGTCCCTGCAGATCGGGTGAAATGGGAGTTAACCCTTTCACCCGATCTGCAGGGACGCGATGGGTCGGATTGGCACCGACTTTCATGACGCCTACGTGGCGTCAAAGGTCGGGAAGAGGTTAATATATGTAGGACTATAGGGAGTGTATTATACTATATGGAGGTCTGTGGTGCACATTATAATATATGGAGGACTATGGGGTGTATTTTACTAACCAAGTAAAATGCTGCATATTCAGATTGTTCTTGCTGGAACAAAAATCATTGTTCTCAGCAGCACATCGCCGGTTTAAACTGTAGATGTGCTGCTGATCACATGATACTGTATGGTGATCTGTTAATGATCTATTAGTGATTGTTCTGTCCCATTTTTATTCCTCAGCTGGTGGAAAGAGGCCGGGAAACAAGCGTTGAACAACTTCAGTATTGTCGATCAAACTCATTTAGCGGCCTGAACTCAGCGCATGTAAATACAACCGAAATGCTTTTGTGTGATGTGCAATATGTTAGCATTTGGGGCCCTATTTTAAACTTTGCCTAGATGTAAGGCCCCACTTTGCCTAAAACCAGCCCTGCCTACAAGTGTACAAATATATTATACAGTCACTATGTGACAAGTGGACCTGTGTAACTTCAAATGCCAGGGCTGAATTTTAGTTCCATTCCGGCCCTGAATGCTAGGGATGATGCTATTTTTAGCCATGAAATCGGCTTTTTTTCATTGTACAGTATCCTATCCATTGCTATTACCACTTTTTCTTTAATCACACAATTTGTAGAAGACTTTAACTTTTAACAATGTCTTCATCATCCAAAATACAATCTTTGTCAAAAAGGATGTAAAAAAATGCTAGTTAGGTAAGTACATATATAAAAACCAAGATGTGGCAATTGGCTACATTATGGGTGTGCTGTACAGTTCTGAAATTGGACTAATAAAACAGATGTGCAAAATGGAATGGTTAAGAAATGTTAAATAGCCACACATACAAAAATTCAGCTCCTGTAACAGGGTAACATTTTGATGTGCTGTGTATGGATGTTATATTTGCACAGTAAAACAGATATGAATAAAATAGTGACGTAAATGGTCACAGTTAAATGCCTTTATTTAATTGAATTTTGTTTTGCATATAACCTCTTCATGACTACCAATGTTAGGTTGGGGTTCACGATCGCCAAATTTGCAATATTCTTTGATTTAATCGCCAATTATAGCTGAACATACACAGCAACAAAAGCCGGTGTTTTCCACGCTGTATGACAGTGCGTGAAACACCCACGTAGCGTTTCTGATTGGCAGTAACCTTACGGCTGGTAGATCGCTACCGCCATCAGAGCCCTACATGCTGTCAGATGTTGGCATGATCATGCAGAGATGCAGTGACTAGTGTTGAGCATTCCGATACTGCAAGTATCGGGTATCGGCCGATTTTTGCTGTATCGGAATTCCAATATCGAGTTCCGATGTTTTTGTGATATCGGAAATCGGTATCGGAGTGTGCAGTGCATATGGTTCCAAGGGTCTGGAGGAGAGGAAACTCTCCTTCAGGCCCTGGGATCCATATTAATGTAAAAAATAAAGAATAAAAATAAAAAATATGGCTATAGTCACCCCTCCGAAGAACCCTGGCTGTCACCGCTGCGAGCCTCCGCCTCCATTCCTGAGAATGTAGTGAGTGAAGGACCTTCGATGACGTCGCGGTCAGGTGAGTGGTCACATGAGCGGTCAGGTGACCGCGACATCATCGAAGGTCCTTCACTCTCTGCAATTCTCAGGAACGGAGGCGGACGCTCGCAGCGGTGACAGCCAGGGTTCTTCGGAGGGGTGAGTATAGCCATATTTTTTATATTTATTCTTTATTTTTTACATTAATATGGATCCCAGGGCCTGAAGGAGAGTTTCCTCTCCTTCAGACCCTGGGAACCATCGAGGATACATTCCGATATTTGTGTCCCATTGACTTGTATTGGTATCGGGTATCGGTATCGGCGAGATCCGATATTTTGCCAGTATCGGCCGATACCATCCGATACCGATACTTTCAAATATCGGAAGGTATCGCTCAACACTAGCAGTGACCCACAGTAAAAAGCTTACTGCAGGTAAGGTAAGCAGGCACCAGCTGATGAGAGGCTACTACTCCTCCCATCAGGCTGTGTCTGGTGTCACTGATAAAAGTCATAGCAGGAGCCACTGATTATTATTATTATTATTATTATTATTAATTTATATAGCACCATTAATTCCATGGTGCTGTACATGAGAAAGGGGTTACATACAGGGTTATAGATATCGATTACAGTAAGCAGGTTTACAGTGACAGACTGGTACAGAGGGGAGAGGACCCTGTCCTTGCGGACTTACATTCTATGGGAAAATGGGGAAGAGACAGAAGGTGGCGAGGCGGCGGCTCTGGCGATGGCAAGACGGCAGCTCCGGCAATGGTGAGGCGGCAGAATGGTTATTGCAGGCTGTAGGCTTTCGTGAAGAGATGGGTTTTCGGGTTCCATCTGAAGGAGCCGAGAGTGGTGGATAGACGGACGTGTTGAGGCATGGAATTCCAGAGGATGGGGGATATTCGGGAGAAATCTTGGAGGCGGTTGTGTGAGGAACGAATAAGCGTGGAGGAGAGTAGGAGTCTTGGGAGGATCGGAGATTACGTGAGGGAAGATATTGGGAGATTAGTTCAGAGATATAGGGAGGGGACAGGTTGTGGATGGCTTTGTAGATCAGTGTTAGTAGTTTGAACTGGATTCGTTGGGGAATGGGGAGCCAATGGAGGGATTTGCAGAGGGGAGAAGCAGGGGAGTAGCGAGGAGAGAGGTGGATTAGCCGGGCAGCAGAGTTGAGGACAGACTGGAGTGGTGCAAGAGAGTTAGCAGGGAGTGAACAGAGGAGGGTGTTGAAGTGGTCGAGGCAGGAGATGATGAGGGCATGCACAAGAGTTTTGGTAGATTGTGGGCTGAGGAAAGAATGGATTCTGGCAATATTTTTGAGTTGGAGGCGACAGGAGGTGGCAAGAGTTTGGACATGCGGTTTGAAGGACAGGGCAGAGTTGAGAGTTACCCCGAGGCAGCAGATTTCAGGTGCGGGAGAGAGCGTGATGCCGTTTACCATAATAGATAGGTCAGGTAGGGGGGATACGTGAGATGATGAGTTTGGTTTTGTCTACATTGAGTTTTAGGAAGCGAGAGGTGAAGAAGGAGGATATGGCTGACAGACACTTCGGGATTCTGGACAGCAGAGAGGTGACATCTGGGCCAGAGAAGTAGATCTGAGTGTCGGCCGCATACAGGTGGTACTGGAAGCCGTTGGACTTTATGAGTTGTCCTAGGCCAAGAGCATAGATGGAAAAAAGTAGGGGCCCTAGTACAGAGCCCTGAGGGACTCCAACAGAGAGAGGGCGGGATGAGGAGGTGGTGTGGGAGTGGGAAACGCTAAATGTGCGGTCGGAAAGGTATGAGGCAATCCAGGACAGGGCAAGGTCTTTGATGCCAAGGGAAGAAATAATCTGTAGCAGTAGGCAGTGATCGACTGTGTCGAAAGCAGAGGACAGGTCAAGAAGGAGGAGGATGGAGAACTGTCTGTTAGCTTTGGCTGTGAGTAAGTCATTAGTAATTTTTGTCAGGGCAGTTTCGGTGGAGTGGTGGGGGTGGAAGCCAGATTGGAGGTTGTCAAGCAGAGAGTTAGATGAGAGGTGGGAGGAAATTTGAGCATGGACATGCTGCTCAAGGAGCTGATGGGAGAAATGTTTATCGTCAGTCGGCGCCTGGGCTGAAAGTAAAAAAAAAAAGTTAATGAATTAAATACATATTAAAATAAAAATTAAAAACACATTATACTCACCCAACACCAAATCCCCGATGCGCTTGTCTCCTACAAGAAATGTAAAATAAAACAAACATATACTCACCTTACACCATGACCTCGTCTCCTTGAAAAAAATCTAAAATATTAAACCACTATATACTCATCTGTCCACCATAGTCCATGTAATCCCGAGTGTCCCATGGCAATCTCACTTGTAGAATATCATTGAGCTACTCTGGGGAGATCTCAAGCACGCATTTCATATTAGACAGCCCAGGAATTTACAGGAGCTGGAGGCCTTTTGCCAAGAAGAGTGGGCAGCTTTAAAATCCAAAAAAGTGAAGAACCTCATCCACAACTACCACAAAAAACTTCAAGCTGTCATTGATGTTTGAGGGGGCAATACAAGGTATTAAGAAATGGGTTATGTAAACTTTTGATTAGGGTCATTTGGCCGTTTTTGGTTGTCATTATGATTTGAAAAGAAAAAACACAGTAGTTTGACAATAAATGCTTCACCCAACCACTAACCATGTGTGGATAAAAAGATTTGGTGCTATTCATATTCTCTGAAAAAAGGCCAAGAAAGCAACATTTCTGCCGGGGTATGTAAACTTTTGAGCACAACTGTAGGCTAGTTACAGTGTGTGCATGTGTGTGCATGTGAGCATGTGTGTGTTTACTTACTGGTTTAGTAATGAGGGTGTCTGGCTGACATCTTTCATTACTAAACCTAGGTGTTGATGTCCATGGTAGCCTAGGACATCAAGTCCTAATCCCATTACCTTTATGCTACTGCATCACAAAGAAAATGAAGGTGTTGAAATTACATCACCAAACTTTTTTTTAATATCTGTATTTAGCACAACAAAGCTTTCATTGCTGTACAAAAACAAATACAAAAAAATTGAGAAAAAAAAAAAAAACCAGCAAAACATGCATTTTGGCCACAGCATTTTTGCTGCCAAGAGATTCAGAAATCTTGCAGAAATTTCTGCAAGTAAATAATCAATGTGCATGCATACCATAAGGCTGGAGTCACACTAACAATTTTAACATTGGCCCAATTTTGCTTCTACGTCAGACATGAGTAATTCAAGTGTCATATATTTTTCCAGTGAGCACAATCCGATTTTTAACACCTAGTATCCGATTTACATCCTAAGGCAGGTTTAACACATCCTGATTTTTCTAGTATGGGAAAAACACGGAACCGAAGATGTCAGTGACATATAAAATTAGTGAAGTGTGTGCAGCTTACTGAACATGTAAATAATTATTAACAGATTTTTTTTTTAAATGGCTCCCGTGTAATTTTTTAACCCTGCATAGGAAAAGCCGATGGCTGGGGGGGCAATGTTTATAGCCTGGGAAGGGGGTAATATCCCTGGAGCTTTCCAGGCTGTTAATATCAGCTCACAGCTGTATACTTAGCCTTTACTGGCTATTAAAATGGGGACACTATAAAAGTTGACAAAGGGTTCCCCTATTATTAATAACAGCAAAGAATATGCAGACATCTGAGGGCTGATATTAATAGCCTAGGAAGGGGCCATGGATAATAATAATAATCTTTATTATAGCGCTAACATATTCTGCAGCGCTTTACAGTTTGCACACATTATCGTCACTGTCCCCCGATGGGGCTCACAATCTAAATTCCCTATCAGTATGTCTTTGGAATGTGGGAGGAAACCGGAGTGCCCGGAGGAAACCCACGCAAACACGGAGAGAACATACAGACTCTTTGCAGATGTTGTACTTGGTGGGGTTGGAACCCAGGACTCCAGCGCTGCAAGGCTGCAGTGCTAACCACTGCGCCACCGTGCTGTCATGGATACTGGCCTCCCCAGGCTAAAAACATCAACTCTCAGCCACCCCAGAAAAGGTGCATCTCTAAGATGCGCCAATTCTGGCACTTAGCCTCGTCATTCCCACTTGCCCTGTCGCAGTGGCAAGTGGGGTGATAATTGGGAGGTTGATGTCACCTTTACATTGTCAGGTGACATCAAGCCCCGAGGTTAGTAATGGAGTGGCGTCAATAAGACACCCCCATTACTAACACCACAGTTATATTGTATAAAAATACAGACACCCAGAATAAAGTCCTTTAATTGAAAGAATGACACAGACTCCTTTAATAAATCTTAATTAAACCATACTTACGACTTCACGCATTCCACTGACACCCTTGTCATCTGCAAAAGAGATAAAAATTAAACAACAACAATATTCCTCACCTTTCCGCAGATATGCTGCTAATCCATTTGTCCCATGATGGGTCTAGCTCTGCTACATCTAGATGGCAGTCTGCATGATTGCATGATGCAATCATACAGTCTGTCATCCAGCAGAGATACTGAGATATCTCACGGTGAACTGGTAGGACCTGTCTCACATTCCTGGTGCCTTCAGACAGGTCCTGGGAGTTCACAGCCAATGAACTAATTTCACCTTTCTGATGTTAGTGTGAGCGCCGTGGGAAATTCCACAGCGCTTGCACTAACATCAAAACGGTATCGGAGATGACAGTGTACGTGTGTGTAACACTTGCGGCACACATGTGGCAACTGTGTGCTACATCAGTACCACACGGCAGGCTCCAAGGAAGTAGCGGTAAAGTAAGCTCTGCTCACCGGCAGCGGGTGTTGAAGATGACTCTCATCACACTCCCCTGCTCTGGCAGCGATTAGCAAGAGCAGGAGAGAATGATGAGAGTTGACTCCCATTATCTGACACCTGCTGCTGCTAACAACAGTGACAGGAGAAACAACTGATGGGAGTATGCATCTGCCAACTCCTACGCTATAAATAAACAAAAAATCTGGCATGGGTTCCCCTGTATTTTTGATAACCAGCCAGGCAAATCTCACAGCTGGGGGCTGAATCCCCCAGCTATCAGCTTCAGCAAGGCTGGTTATCAAGAATAGTGGGGTCCCAACGATTAATTTTTAATCATTTAAATACATAATTTAAAAAAGCTGTGAGAAGTCATCCCTTTTTTGACAACCAGTCTTGCTAAAGCTGACAGCTGGGGGCTTGTATTTTCAGGCTGGTAAGGGGCCATTAATATTGACCCCTGTGCCTAAAAATAGCAGCCGACAGCTTCCCAGAAAAGGAACATCTGTTAGATGCGGCAATTCTGGCGCTTTGCCTTGCTTTTCCCACTTGCCCTGTAGTGGTGGCAAGTAGGGTTCATATTTGTGGGGTTGATGTCACCTTTGTATTGTCAGGTGACATCAAGCACATGGATTAGTAATTGAGAGGCATTTATAAGACACCTATCCATTACTAATCCTATAGTTACATGGTAAATAAAGACACAACCAGAAAAAAGTCCTTTATGAGAAATAAGACTAAACACACTTAATACTAATAATTAATAATAATTGTATTTATATAGTGCCAACATATTCTTCAGCGCTTTACATTATAGAGGTGACTTGTACAGACAATAGACATTACAGCATAACAATAAGCACAGATCAAAACAGATGTCAAGAGGAATGAGGGCCCTGCTTGCAAGCTTACAAACTATGTGGAAAAAGGGGAGACATGAGAGGTGGATGGTAACAATTGCTTTCGTTGTTTGGACCAGCCATAGTGTAGGAATCGGGTGTTTTTGTAAAGCTGCATGAACCAGTTAACAGCCTAAATATGTAACAGTACAGGCACAGAAGGCTATTAAATGCATAGAACATATGAGAACATGATGCGAGGAGCCTGATTATGGTTTAAGTTTTGTGAATGGGCCACACAGGGATAGGTAGGTTAGTGCGTTGAGGCAGTAGGCCAGTCTGAACAAATGCATTTTTAGGGCACGCTTAAAACGGTGGGGATTCTGGATTAATCGTATTAACCTGGGTAGTGCATTCCAAAGAATTGGCGCAGCACGTGAAAAGTCTTGGAGATGGGAGTGGGAGGTTCTGATTATTAAGGATGTTATCCTCAGGTCATTAGCAGAATGGAGAGCATGGGTAGGGTGGTAGTCTGAGACCAAGGAGGAGATGTAGGGTGGTGCTGAGCCATGGAGTGCTTTGTTGATGAGGGTAATAAGTTTGTACTGGATTCTGGAGTGGATGGGTAACCAGTAGAGTTGAGCGACCTTGACCTTTTTAGAGTCGAGCCGGGTTTCGCGAAACCCGACTATCTCAAAAGTCGGGTCGAGTGAAATCGGCCGATTATGACGTAAAGTCGGGATCGACCGAAACACGAAACCCAATGCAAGTCAATGGGGCAGCATAGTCGGCAGTGAGTGGGGGCCAGGAAAACACCTAGAGTGCCCATTTTAATGTCAAAACCATCCATTCTTCTTAATGAAGCTTGTCAAGCGTAATTTACCTTATAATAATTGGAAGGCATTTGAAATTGGGGGTCATTTGGCTAAAGTTGTGGTGGGTAGGGCTGGTTCAAGTAATTAGTGGGCCCAGGAAATCTGGACCACGTCACGGCAGTGGAGCAGGGAGAGGTAAGTATTTCAACTTTGCAAGTGCTGTGAACCTGAGCAAGCAGGGGGGGCCCACTCGTTGGCATTGGCACTGGCACAGGGCCCCTCAAAGTACAGCGGTGTGTTTGCACGGCGGGGGCGCCTCCCACCGGCAGCAACACTTTTGCGTACCATGAGAGGCCCTGTGCCAGTGACGTCGCCAACTAGTATTCCTCCCCCCATCTGATGAAGGAACCTGCACTTTCATCTGCACCTTCCTGTTTGTCCCCGTGTAAGGTGGTATGGTATGCGGGAAGGGGGACCTGACTTTCAGCAGGGTCACAATCTTGCAGTGTAGCGTGCACGGGAAATGTTGCGTTATGGGTCAATGTACCAGCAGACTCATCTATCACTGGCTGGGCAATGGGCAGGATGAGGAGGAAACACAGATATAGGCCCAAAGAATAAAGTGGGCTAAATGCAGTTCAAAATTGGTAACACAGGACTAATCAGGGGGCATTGCAGTGGAGGACAACTGGAATGAGAGGCTGACACAGAGAGTAGGCCCAAATCAGTAAGTAGTCGAAATGCAGTTCAAAATTGGCAACAGTAGTAAACAGGCGGCACAGCTTTGTTCAGTGGAGGAGAACAGCAAGGAGTGGCAGACACCGATAGTAGGCCCCAACCCAACTAGTAGGCCAAATGCAGTCTAACATTAACAACTACTTAACGAGCGCCTGAAAACAGAATTTCAGGACAGGAAACCAGGAGAACAGCAAGGAGCGGCAGACACCGATAGTAGGCCCCAAACCAACTAGTACGCCAAATGCAGTTGTTCCGTTTAACCACAATTTAATGAGAGCCTGAAAATAGAAGTTCAGGAAAGGCAACCTGGAGAACACCTTGGAGTGGAACACACCATCTCTCTACACCCCATACCCAATTTGTAGGTCTAATGCAGCGTAGTTTCCAACAACTACTAAACGAGAGCATGATGATCGAAGCATTGGCGAGGAAACCTGGGGAACACCTTGGAGTGGAACACACCATCTCTCTACACCCCATACCCAATTTGTAGGCCTAATGCAGCGTAGTTTCCAACAACTACTAAACGAGAGCATGATGATCGAAGCATTGGCGAGGAAACCTGGGGAACACCTTGGAGTGGAACACACCATCTCTCTACAGTGGAACACACCATCTCTCTACACCCCATACCCAATTTGTAGGCCTAATGCAGCGTAGTTTCCAACAACTACTAAACGAGAGCCGGAAGATCGAAGCTCAGGAAAGGCAACCTGGGGAACACCTTGGAGTGGAACACACCATCTCTCTACACCCCATACCCAATTTGTAGGCCCAATGCAGCGTAGTTTCCAACAACTACTAAACGAGAGCCGGAAGATCGAAGCAATGGAGAGGAAACCTGGGGAACACCTTGGAGTGGAACACACCATCTCTCTACACCCCATACCCAATTTGTAGGGCTAATGCAGCGTAGTTTCCAACAACTACTAAACGAGAGCCGGAAGATCGAAGCAATGGAGAGGAAACCTGGGGAACACCTTGGAGTGTAACACACCATCTCTCTACACCCCATACCCAATTTGTAGGCCTAATGCAGCGTAGTTTCCAACAACTACTAAACGAGAGCATGATGATCGAAGCATTGGCGAGGAAACCTGGGGAACACCTTGGAGTGGAACACACCATCTCTCTACAGTGGAACACACCATCTCTCTACACCCCATACCCAATTTGTAGGCCTAATGCAGCGTAGTTTCCAACAACTACTAAACGAGAGCCGGAAGATCGAAGCTCAGGAAAGGCAACCTGGGGAACACCTTGGAGTGGAACACACCATCTCTCTACACCCCATACCCAATTTGTAGGCCTAATGCAGCGTAGTTTCCAACAACTACTAAACGAGAGCCGGAAGATCGAAGCAATGGAGAGGAAACCTGGGGAACACCTTGGAGTGTAACACACCATCTCTCTACACCCCATACCCAATTTGTAGGCCTAATGCAGCGTAGTTTCCAACAACTACTAAACGAGAGCATGAAGATCGAAGCAATGGAGAGGAAACCTGGGGAACACCTTGGAGTGGAACACACCATCTCTCTACACCCCATACCCAATTTGTAGGCCTAATGCAGCGTAGTTTCCAACAACTACTAAACGAGAGCATGATGATCGAAGCATTGGCGAGGAAACCTGGGGAACACCTTGGAGTGGAACACACCATCTCTCTACAGTGGAACACACCATCTCTCTACACCCCATACCCAATTTGTAGGTCTAATGCAGCGTAGTTTCCAACAACTACTAAACGAGAGCCGGAAGATCGAAGCTCAGGAAAGGCAACCTGGGGAACACCTTGGAGTGGAACACACCATCTCTCTACACCCCATACCCAATTTGTAGGCCCAATGCAGCGTAGTTTCCAACAACTACTAAACGAGAGCCGGAAGATCGAAGCAATGGAGAGGAAACCTGGGGAACACCTTGGAGTGGAACACACCATCTCTCTACACCCCATACCCAATTTGTAGGCCTAATGCAGCGTAGTTTCCAACAACTACTAAACGAGAGCCGGAAGATCGAAGCAATGGAGAGGAAACCTGGGGAACACCTTGGAGTGTAACACACCATCTCTCTACACCCCATACCCAATTTGTAGGCCTAATGCAGCGTAGTTTCCAACAACTACTAAACGAGAGCATGATGATTGAAGCATTGGCGAGGAAACCTGGGGAACACCTTGGAGTGGAACACACCATCTCTCTAAAGTGGAACACACCATCTCTCTACACCCCATACCCAATTTGTAGGCCTAATGCAGCGTAGTTTCCAACAACTACTAAACGAGAGCCGGAAGATCGAAGCTCAGGAAAGGCAACCTGGGGAACACCTTGGAGTGGAACACACCATCTCTCTACACCCCATACCCAATTTGTAGGCCTAATGCAGCGTAGTTTCCAACAACTACTAAACGAGAGCCGGAAGATCGAAGCAATGGAGAGGAAACCTGGGGAACACCTTGGAGTGTAACACACCATCTCTCTACACCCCATACCCAATTTGTAGGCCTAATGCAGCGTAGTTTCCAACAACTACTAAACGAGAGCCGGAAGATCGAAGCAATGGAGAGGAAACCTGGGGAACACCTTGGAGTGTAACACACCATCTCTCTACACCCCATACCCAATTTGTAGGCCTAATGCAGCGTAGTTTCCAACAACTACTAAACGAGAGCATGAAGATCGAAGCAATGGAGAGGAAACCTGGGGAACACCTTGGAGTGGAACACACCATCTCTCTACACCCCATACCCAATTTGTAGGCCTAATGCAGCGTAGTTTCCAACAACTACTAAACGAGAGCATGATGATCGAAGCATTGGCGAGGAAACCTGGGGAACACCTTGGAGTGGAACACACCATCTCTCTACAGTGGAACACACCATCTCTCTACACCCCATACCCAATTTGTAGGCCTAATGCAGCGTAGTTTCCAACAACTACTAAACGAGAGCCGGAAGATCGAAGCTCAGGAAAGGCAACCTGGGGAACACCTTGGAGTGGAACACACCATCTCTCTACACCCCATACCCAATTTGTAGGCCCAATGCAGCGTAGTTTCCAACAACTACTAAACGAGAGCCGGAAGATCGAAGCTCAGGAAAGGCAACCTGGGGAACACCTTGGAGTGTAACAAACCCTCTCTCTACACCACGGAAGGGCTGATTCTTAGGAAGGAAGGCTGTCGGAAAGAAGCAGGGCGCGTCCGAGGGTGATTATATTCTTATTAGGTATATACTCACCCTCGGACGCGCCCTGCTTCTTTATTTGTAATGAATGTTTATTTGCAATGTGGTTTTGACTTACTCTATTTTTTTGGTAAATAATAATTTTATTATTTTCATTGTTTTGCATCTTCTTGGCAATAATATAAAGAAGACGCGACAGGACAACACTCGGTGGATGCCATATCTGTGTTTAAAATTGAAAAAACCTTTCAATTAACTACTTGCAGGAGAAAGTTATTGTAGCTGGTGGCCATTTTTAGTACTGTACCAGATTTTTGTTGTATGTGTTTGTTTTTAATGTTAAAATGTCTGCATTTGATATCTCTCTAGTATTTTCTTTTTTATAAGCAAAATACTTATTTTTATATTTTCTGATGTTGGTTCCAGGGGTACACGGGCAGCAGTGGTGTGGTCAGTGGAGGCCTAGTGAAAGGAGTGACCGCAGACAGGCATCGAAGGCCTAAAATAATAACACATGGCTGTAGGCAATTTTAAATTGGTTCCAGGGGTACACGGGCAGCAGTGGTGTGGTCAGTGGAGGCCTAGTGGAAGGAGTGACCGCAGACAGGCATCGAAGGTCTAAAATAATAACACATGGCTGTAGGCAATTTTAAATTGGTTCCAGGGGTACACGGGCAGCAGTGGTGTGGTCAGTGGAGGCCTAGTGGAAGGAGTGACCGCAGACAGGCATCGAAGGCCTAAAATAATAACACATGGCTGTAGGAAATTTTAAATTGGTTCCAGGGGTACACGGGCAGCAGTGGTGTGGTCAGTGGAGGCCTAGTGGAAGGAGTGACCGCAGACAGGCATCGAAGGCCTAAAATAATAACACATGGCTGTAGGCAATATTAAATTGGTTCCAGGGGTACACAGGCAGCAGTGGTGTGGTCAGTGGAGGCCTAGTGGAAGGAGTGACCACAGACAGGCATCGAAGGCCTAAAATAATAACACATGGCTGTAGGCAATTTTAAATTGGTTCCAGGGGTACACGGGCAGCAGTGCCCTGGTCAGTGTAGTAGTAGTAGAAAGAATGGACCGCAGACAGGCATCGAAGGCCTAAAATAAAAAAATTGGGCTGGCTGTAGGCAATTTTAAATT
Organism: Ranitomeya imitator; assembly: GCF_032444005.1. Classification (NCBI taxonomy): domain Eukaryota; kingdom Metazoa; phylum Chordata; class Amphibia; order Anura; family Dendrobatidae; genus Ranitomeya; species Ranitomeya imitator. The sequence continues at coordinate 546,112,697 of NC_091285.1, forward strand.
GGTTCCAGGGGTACACGGGCAGCAGTGGTGTGGTCAGTGGAGGCCTAGTGGAAGGAGTGACCGCAGACAGGCATCGAAGGCCTAAAATAATAACACATGGCTGTAGGCAATTTTAAATTGGTTCCAGGGGTACACGGGCAGCAGTGGTGTGGTCAGTGGAGGCCTAGTGGAAGGAGTGACCGCAGACAGGCATCGAAGGCCTAAAATAATAACACATGGCTGTAGGCAATTTTAAATTGGTTCCAGGGGTACACAGGCAGCAGTGGTGTGGTCAGTGGAGGCCTAGTGGAAGGAGTGACCGCAGACAGGCATCGAAGGCCTAAAATAATAACACATGGCTGTAGGCAATTTTAAATTGGTTCCAGGGGTACACGGGCAGCAGTGGTGTGGTCAGTGGAGGCCTAGTGGAAGGAGTGACCGCAGACAGGCATCGAAGGCCTAAAATAATAACACATGGCTGTAGGCAATTTTAAATTGGTTCCAGGGGTACACGGGCAGCAGTGGTGTGGTCAGTGGAGGCCTAGTGGAAGGAGTGACCGCAGACAGGCATCGAAGGCCTAAAATAATAACACATGGCTGTAGGCAATTTTAAATTGGTTCCAGGGGTACACGGGCAGCAGTGGTGTGGTCAGTGGAGGCCTAGTGGAAGGAGTGACCGCAGACAGGCATCGAAGGCCTAAAATAATAACACATGGCTGTAGGCAATTTTAAATTGGTTACAGGGGTACACGGGCAGCAGTGGTGTGGTCAGTGGAGGCCTAGTGGAAGGAGTGACCACAGACAGGCATCGAAGGCCTAACATAACAAAAATGTCAATACAATGGTATTGTCAGTGGCAGGCATTGAAGGATGTCAGCGCATAGACTAAACATTGGTGGAGCTGTGAGATAATTTTGCAAGTGGTAGAGCACTGTTTGAGCTGGGGTGGGGGGAAACTGTCTTGTGGCCGGCGGTACAGGCCCAGGGCCCCTCATATTACAACGGTGTGTCTGACGTTGGGTGCGCACCACCACCGCCAGAGACACTTTATTGTACTAGGAGGGACCCAGTGGCAGTGCCGTCGACCAAAAGCGGGCTCACCCACCTCTTCAGACAAACTGCACTCTCACGGGTGCTGTCGCCAAGTGTCGATACCACGGCCCCGTGTGGGGAGTTTGGCCATTTAGTGAGGTGTAAACATGTCGTATGCTGGACAATCAGGAGCAGAAAATTACGAGATTGGAAAAGGCATTCAGAATAGTCCACAGGCAAGACCTTTTCATAGGAAAGCTAGGTGTCAGCCGGGCAAGGTGGGGCAAAAGATTTCGAAATCCAGTTGTGGTTCATTTTAATGAAGGTTAGATCATCTACATTTTGGGTAGCCAGACGAGTCCTTTTTTCTGTTAGTATTGAACCTGCAGCACTGAATACTCTTTCTGATAGGACACTAGCTGCCGGGCAAGCAAGCTCCTGCAATGCATATTCTGCCAATTCTGGCCAGGTGTCTAATTTTGATGCCCAGTAATCAAATGGGAATGACGGTTGAGGGAGAACATCGATAAGGGATGAAAAATAGTTTGTAACCATACTGGACAAATGTTGTCTCCTGTCACTTTGAATTGATGCTGCAGTACCTGTCCTGTCTGCGGTCATAGCAAAATCACTCCACAACCTGGTCAGAAAACCCCTCTGGCCAACGCCACTTCTGATTTCTGCCCCTCTAACTCCTCTGGTCTGCTGGCCCCTGCAGCTCGTGTGAGAACGATCACGGGCGCTGTGTGCAGGGAATGCCAGAAGCAAACGGTCAACAAGAGTTGATTGTTTGGTTGCTAATATTAGTTCCAAGTTCTCATGTGGCATTATATTTTGCAATTTGCCTTTATAGCGAGGATCAAGGAGGCAGGCCAACCAGTAATCGTCATCATTCATCATTTTAGTTATGCGTGTGTCCCTTTTGAGGATACGTAAGGCATAATCCGCCATGTGGGCCAAAGTTCCAGTTCTCAAATCTGAGGTTGTGCTTGGTTGAGGGGCAGTTTCAGGCAAATCCACGTCACTTGTGTCCCTCAAAAAACCAGAACCCGGCCTTGCCGCGCCACCAATTTCCAGTGGCCCCGGAAAAGCTTCCTCATTAAAAATATAATCATCCCCATCATCCTCCTCGTCCTCCTCCTCCTCTTCGCCCGCTACCTCATCCTGTACACTGCCCTGGCCAGACAATGGCTGACTGTCATCAAGGCTTTCCTCTTCCTCAGCTGCAGACGCCTGATCCTTTATGTGCGTCAAACTTTGCATCAGCAGACGCATTAGGGGGATGCTCATGCTTATTATGGCGTTGTCTGCACTAACCAGCCATGTGCATTCCGCAAAACACTGAAGGACTTGACACATGTCTTGAATCTTCGACCACTGCACACCTGACAACTCCATGTCTGCCATCCTACTGCCTGCCCGTGTATGTGTATCCTCCCACAAAAACATAACAGCCCGCCTCTGTTCACACAGTCTCTGAAGCATGTGCAGTGTTGAGTTCCACCTTGTTGCAACGTCTATGATTAGGCGATGCTGGGGAAGGTTCAAAGAACGCTGATAGGTCTGCATACGGCTGGAGTGTACGGGCGAACGGCGGATATGTGAGCAAAGTCCACGCACTTTGAGGAGCAGGTCGGATAACCCCGGATAACTTTTCAGGAAGCACTGCACCACCAGGTTTAAGGTGTGAGCCAGGCAAGGAATGTGTTTCAGTTGGGAAAGGGAGATGGCAGCCATGAAATTCCTTCCGTTATCACTCACTACCTTGCCTGCTTCAAGATCTACAGTGCCCAGCCACGACTGCGTTTCTTTCTGCAAGAACTCGGACAGAGCTTCCGCGGTGTGTCTGTTGTCGCCCAAACACTTCATAGCCAATACAGCCCGCTGACGTTTGCCAGTAGCTGCGCCATAATGGGAGACCTGGTGTGCAACAGTGGCAGCTGCGGATGGAGTGGTTGTGCGACTGCGGTCTGTGGACGAGCTCTCGCTTCTGCAGGAGGACGAAGAGGAGGAGGAGGGGGTGCGAACGGCTACAGCCAATTGTTTCCTAGACCGTGGGCTAGGCAGAACTGTCCCAAACTTGCTGTCCCCTGTGGACCCTGCATCCACCACATTTACCCAGTGTGCCGTGATGGACACGTAACGTCCCTGGCCATGCCTACTGGTCCATGCATCTGTTGTCAGGTGCACCTTTGTGCTCACAGATTGCCTGAGTGCATGGACGATGCGCTCTTTAACATGCTGGTGGAGGGCTGGGATGGCTTTTCTGGAAAAAAAGTGTCGACTGGGTAGCTCGTAGCGTGGTACAGCGTAGTCCATCAGGGCTTTGAAAGCTTCGCTTTCAACTAACCGGTAGGGCATCATCTCTAACGAGATTAGTCTAGCTATGTGTGCGTTCAAACCCTGTGTACGCGGATGCGAGGCTAAGTACTTCCTTTTTCTAACCATAGTCTCATGTAGGGTGAGCTGGACTGGAGAGCTGGAGATCGTGGAACTAGCGGGGGTGCCGGTGGACATGGCAGACTGAGAGACGGTGGGAGATGGTATTGTTGCCACCGGTGCCCTAGATGCAGTGTTTCCTGCTACGAAACTGGTGATTCCCTGACCCTGACTGCTTTGGCCTGGCAAAGAAACCTGCACAGATACTGCAGGTGGTGTGGAAAATGGTGGCCCTACACTGCCGGAAGGGATGTTGCGTTGCTGACTAGCTTCATTGGCCGAGGGTGCTACAACCTTAAGGGACGTTTGGTAGTTAGTCCAGGCTTGCAAATGCATGGTGGTTAAATGTCTATGCATGCAACTTGTATTGAGACTTTTCAGATTCTGTCCTCTGCTTAAGGTAGTTGAACATTTTTGACAGATGACTTTGCGCTGATCAATTGGATGTTGTTTAAAAAAATGCCAGACTGCACTCTTTCTAGCATCGGATACCTTTTCAGGCATTGCAGACTGAGCTTTAACCGGATGGCCACGCTGTCCTCCAACAGGTTTTGGCTTTGCCACGCGTTTTGGGCAAGATACGGGCCCGGCAGATGGAACCTGTTGCGATGTTGATGCCTGCTGCGGCCCCTCCTCCTCCGCTTCAGAACTGCTGCCGCCTGCACCCTGTTCCCCCAATGGCTGCCAATCGGGGTCAAGAACTGAGTCATCTATTACCTCTTCTTGTAGCTCGTGTGCAACTTCGTCTGTGTCACCTTGTCGGTCGGTGGTATAGCGTTCGTGATGGGGCAACATAGTCTCATCAGGGTCTGATTCTTGATCAGCACCCTGCGAGGGCAATGTTGTGGTCTGAGTCAAAGGACCAGCATAGTAGTCTGGCTGTGGCTGTGCATCAGTGCACTCCATGTCAGATTCAACTTGTAATGGGCATGGACTGTTAACTGCTTCACTTTCTAAGCCAGGGACGGTATGTGTAAAGAGCTCCATGGAGTAACCCGTTGTGTCGCCTGCTGCATTCTTCTCTGTTGTTGTTTTTGCTGAAGAGGACAAGGAAGCGACTTGTCCCTGACCGTGAACATCCACTAACGACGCGCTGCTTTGACATTTACCAGTTTCACGAGAGGAGGCAAAAGAGCTAGAGGCTGAGTCAGCAAGATAAGCCAAAACTTGCTCTTGCTGCTCCGGCTTTAAAAGCGGTTTTCCTACTCCCAGAAAAGGGAGCGTTCGAGGCCTTGTGTAGCCAGACGACGAACCTGGCTCCACAGCTCCAGACTTAGGTGCAATATTTTTTTTCCCACGACCAGCTGATGCTCCACCACTACCACTACCCTCATTACCAGCTGACAATGAACGCCCCCGGCCACGACCTCTTCCACCATACTTCCTCATTGTTTTAAAAACGTAAACAAACTAACGGTATTTGTTGCTGTCACACAAATTACACGGTGAGCTATAACTTCAGTATGATTTAGCTACCCCTTTACAGGTGAGTGAGACCACAACGAAAATCAGGCACAATGTTACACACTCTGTTGTTGGTGGCAACAAATGAGAGAGATGCCACACACGCAGGACTGTCACTGAAGCACAAATGTAAATATTAATCTCCCACTGATTTGATTTTTTTTTTTTTTAAGGGAGACTTTAGGAAAAAAAAATAATAGAATAAAATGATTTTTTCAGGAAGAATTTAGAAACCAAATAAAATAAAGTGATTTTTTCAGGGAGAATTTAGAAAACAAATAAAACAAAAAAAGGCTTTCTATGGCCCACTCAGTGAGAGATGACGCACACAGGAGTCAGGAGTGGCACACAAGCCCAGAGGCCAATATTTATCTCCCACTGATTGATGTAGTGATTTTTTCAGGTAGATTTTGGAACCCAAATCAAGCTAAAAAAAATAATAGGCTTTCTATGGCCCACAATTGGAGAGAGAGAGAGAGATGGCACACCCAGGAGTCAAGACTGGCACACAAGCAGAAAGGGCAATATTAATCTCCCACTGAATTGTTTTTTTTTGTTTTTTTTTTCAGGGAGACTTTAGGAAAAAAAAAATAGAATAAAATGATTTTTTCAGGAAGAATTTAGAAACCAAAGAAAATAAAATGATTTTTTCAGGGAGAATTTAGAAAACAAATAAAACAAAAAAAGGCTTTCTATGGCCCACTGAGTGAGAGATGACGCACACAGGAGTCAGGAGTGGCACACAAGCCCAGAGGCCAATATTTATCTCCCACTGATTGATGTAGTGATTTTTTCAGGTAGATTTTGGAACCCAAATCAAGCTAAAAAAATAATAGGCTTTCTATGGCCCACAATTGGAGAGAGAGAGAGAGATGGCACACCCAGGAGTCAAGACTGGCACACAAGCAGAAAGGGCAATATTAATCTCCCACTGATTTGTTTTTTTTTTGTTTTTTTTACAGGGAGACTTTAGGAAAAAAAAAATAAAATAAAATGATTTTTTCAGGAAGAATTTAGAAACCAAAGAAAATAAAATGATTTTTTTCAGGGAGAATTTAGAAAACAAATAAAACAAAAAAAGGCTTTCTATGGCCCACTGAGTGAGAGATGACGCACACAGGAGTCAGGAGTGGCACACAAGCCCAGAGGCCAATATTTATCTCCCACTGATTGATGTAGTGATTTTTTCAGGTAGATTTTGGAACCCAAATCAAGCTAAAAAAAATAATAGGCTTTCTATGGCCCACAATTGGAGAGAGAAAGAGAGATGGCACACCCAGGAGTCAAGACTGGCACACAAGCCCAGAGGCCAATGTTTATCTCCCACTTTTTTTTTTTGTTCCAGGGAAAATTTATAAACCCAATAAAAAAAATAATAAATAGGCTTTCTATGGCCCACTTTCTGAGAGACAGAGAGAGATGGCACGCTTAGGACTGGCACACAAGCCCAAAGGCCAATATTAATCTCCCTTTTTTTTTAAGGGAGAATTTATAAAACCAAAAAAAAATAAATAAATAGGCTTTCTATGGCCCACTATTTGTGAGAGAGATGGCACGCTCAGGACTGGCACACAAGCCCAGAGGCCAATATTAATCTCCCACTTTTTTTTTTTTTTTCCAGGGAAAATTTATAAACCCAATAAAAAAAAAAATAAATAAATAGGCTTTCTATGGCCCACTATCTGAGAGAGAGAGATGGCACGCTTAGGACTGGCACACAAGCCCAAAGGCCAATATTAATCTCCCACTGATTGATTTATTGATTTTTTCAGGTAGAATTTAGAACCCAAATAAAGCAAAAAAAAAAAAATAAATAATGGGCTTTCTATGGCCCACTGAGTGAGTGATGATGCACACAGGAGTCAGGAGTGGCACACAAGCCCTGAGGCCAATATTTTTCTCCCACTGATTGATGTAGTGATTTTTTCAGGTAGATTTTAGAACCAAAATCAAGCAAAAAAATAAATAGGCTTTCTATGGCCCACTGAGTGAGTGATGATGCACACAGGAGTCAAGAGTGGCACACAAGCCCTGAGGCCAATATTTTTCTCCCACTGATTGATGTAGTGATTTTTTCAGGTAGATTTTATAACCCAAATCAAGCAAAAAAAATAAATAGGCTTTCTATGGCCCACTGAGTGAGAGATGACACAGACAGGGATGGCACTCTAGCAGAAATGTCAATCTTAATCTCCCACAAAAAAAAAAAAAACAGGGAGTGTCCTTCAATTACTATCTCCCTGCAGTAATCTCAGCCAGGTATGGCAGGCAGCAATAAGGAGTGGACTGATGCACAAATTAAATAAAAAGTGTGTACAAACCAAAAAGATAGCTGTGCAGAAAGGAAGGAACAAGAGGATTTGTGCTTTGAAAAAAGCAGTTGGATTGCACAGCGGCGTACACACAGCAATGCAGCTATCAGGGAGCCTTCTAGGGCAGCCCAATGAGCTACAGCGCTGAGGGGGAAAAAAAAAAAAATGTAGCTTCCACTGTCCCTGCACACCGAAGGTGGTGTTGGGCAGTGGAAATCGCTACAGCACAAGCGGTTTGGTGTTTAATGGACCCTGCCTAACGCTATCCCTGCTTCTGACGAAGCGGCAGCAACCTCTACCTAAGCTCAGATCAGCAGCAGTAACATGGCGGTCGGCGGGAACTCCCCTTTATAGCCCCTGTGACGCCGCAGACAGCAAGCCAATCACTGCAATGCCCTTCTCTAAGATGGTGGGGACCAGGACCTATGTCATCACGCTGCCCACACTCTGCGTTTACCTTCATTGGCTGAGAAATGGCGCTTTTCGCGTCATTGAAACGCGACTTTGGCTCGAAAATCGCGTACCGCATGGCCGACCCCGCACAGGGGTCGGATCGGGTTTCATGAAACCCGACTTTGCCAAAAGTCGGCGACTTTTGAAAATGAACGACCCGTTTCGCTCAACCCTAGTAACCAGTGTAATGACTGCCACAAGGTAGAGGCATCGGTATAACGATTGGTGAGGAATATGATCATGACTGCAGCATTCAGGACAGATTAGATGGGGAGAGTTGGGTAAGAGGGAGGCCGATTAGTAGAGAGTTACAATAGTTGAGACGAGAATGAGTAAGAGAAACAATAAGAGTTTTTGCAGAGTCTAAAGTAAGAAAAGGGCAAATTCTAGAAATGTTTTTGAGATGCAGATAAGAAGAGTGAGCCAGTGATCGGATGTGGGGGTGAATCAAAGCTTGGAATCAAGTATGACCCCAAGGCAGAGGGCATGTTGCTTTGGAGTAATGGTGGAACCACACACAGACATGGCAATGTCAGGCAAAGGTAGGTTAGTAGAGGGAGAAAACATGAGGAGTTCAGTTTTTGACAGGTTGTTTCAGATAGAGAGAGGACATGATGTTAGAGACAGCGGTAAGACAATCTATGGAGTTTTCTAAAAAGACAGGCGTGATATCAGGAGAAGAATTGTATAATTGGGTGTCATCAGCAAAGAGATGGTAATGGAAACCAAATCTACTGATTGTTTGTCCAATAGGGGTGGTATATACACAAAGGGAAGAGGAGGGGGGCTAGGACTGATCCTTGAGGAACCCCAACAGTAAGGGGAGGGTGAGAGGAGGGGGAACCAGCAAAACATACAGAGAAAGAGGGGTCAGAGATATAGGAGGATAACCAGGAGAGAACGGTGTCCTTAAGGCCGATGGAGCAGAGCATAGTGAGGAAGAGCTGATGATCCACAGTGTCGAATGCTGCGGAGAGAAGAGAATTAGCATGGAGTAGTGACCATTAGATTTAGCTGTTAGTAGATCTTTAGAAACTTTAGTGAGGGCAGTTTCAGTGGAGTGTAAAGAGCGGAAATCAGATTGAAGAGGGTCGAGAAGAGATTTACCTGAGAGATAGCGTATAAGTCATGAGTGGACCAGGCATTTGAAGAGTTTGAAGATAAAGGGAAGATTAGAGACAGGTATATAGTTAGCGGCACAATTTTGGTCGAGGTATGCCATCATACATCCATAACTTAATGGATGCATGATGGCATGCTTAAATGAGGAGGGAAAGATACGGGAAGAGAGAGAGGTTAAATATTTTAGTATTTGAGAGGTGACAGCAGGGAAAAGGGACTGGAGGAGAAATGATGGAATGGGGTCACTGGTGCAAGTGGTCGGGCAAGAAGATGCAAGGAGACTGATAACTTCTTCTGTAACTGGTTCAGTGTCAGAGAGTGAGCTAGATGCATCCTGTCAGATGTGGTGAATTTTTTCTTTGAAGTAGTTGGTCAGATCGACAGCATGGAGATCCGTGGTTGGGGCTTGCATGCTTAAATAAACTAACAAACAGTTATACTCACCTAATACCTAATTCCACTGACGTCGCGATCAGGTGACTGGTCACCTGACCGCTCACATGACTGTGACATCATTGAAGGTCCTTCACTCACTGCATTCTAAGGAATGGAGGTAGACGCTCGCAGCGGTGACAGCCAGGGTCCTTCGGAGGGGTGAGTATATCCATATTTTTTATTTTTATTCTTTATTTTTTACATGAATATGGATCCCAGAGAGTTTCCTCTCCTTCAGACCCTGGGAACCATACCCACCGCACACGCCGAAGAAGACTGGGAACACTTCCGATTGCGATTTCCGATATCGCAAAAATATCGGAACTCGGTATCGGAATTCCGATACAGCAAATATCGGCCGATACCCGATACTTGCAGTATCGGAATACTCAACACTATTTATGACCGTGCCTTGTGATGTCATGCGATAGCTGCAGGACCTCATGAGGAAGGCCAAGAAACCACACCTGATTCTTGATAGTCTTGTCTGGCTGATGCATTCTTCTGCGATATGTAACATACAGATGGACATTTTTTTGTTGGTTTGTGCAAGTGAAATCATAACTTGCTCAATTTCATTGGCACCTGTGAATTTCATAAAGCTTTTCTTAAACTCTATTAGCATAAAATCTATTTGACCATGTCTAGTAAATAAGCTACCTTGTACATTTTAACTCTTAATCACATGACAATTTCACTAAGTGATTTCTGAATTGTCTATTTAAGATGTTGTTTAATCTCTGATGGGTTAATATCTTCTAGCGCTGTGTCCTTTCTTTTGCGCTTGTCTTGTCTACTTCTTGGTGCACCATTGCTTCTATGGTTCTCACCAGGGGTGGGATTCGGCTAGTTCTCCCTGGTTCGATGGAACTGCTTGTTAAAAAAGCAGCTGGTTCCCCGAACCGGGGAGATTCAGAGTCATGATCCGGTACCACACCTCCCAACGTCCCGTATCCCGGGGGCAGTCCTGATTTTGAGAGTGCCCCATGGTCTCGCACTGCAGAGCCGCATCTCTCCACCCACAGAGAATCGCACACCACATACAGTGGGGCAAAAAAGTATTTAGTCAGTCAGCAATAGTGCAAGTTCCACCACTTAAAAAGATGAGAGGCGTCTGTAATTTACATCATAGGCAGATCTCAACTATGGGAGACAAACTGAGAAAAAAAAATCCAGAAAATCACATTGTCTGTTTTATTAACATTTTATTTGCATATTATGGTGGAAAATAAGTATTTGGTCAGAAACAAAATTTCATCTCAATACTTTGTAATATATCTTTTGTTGGCAATGACAGAGGTCAAACGTTTTCTGTAAGTCTTCACAAGGTTGCCACACACTGTTGTTGGTATGTTGGCCCATTCCTCCATGCAGATCTCCTCTAGAGCAGTGATGTTTTTGGCTTTTCGCTTGGCAACACGGACTTTCAACTCCCTCCAAAGGTTTTCTATAGGGTTGAGATCTGGAGACTGGCTAGGCCACTCCAGGACCTTGAAATGCTTCTTACGAAGCCACTCCTTCGTTGCCCAGCGGTGTGCTTTGGATCATTGTCATGTTGAAAGACCCAGCCACGTTTCATCTTCAATGCCCTTGCTGATGGAAGGAGGTTTGCACTCAAAATCTCACGATACATGGCCCCATTCATTCTTTCATGTACCCGGATCAGTCGTCCTGGCCCCTTTGCAGAGAAACAGCCCCAAAGCATGATGTTTCCACCACCATGCTTTACAGTAGGTATGGTGTTTGATGGATGCAACTCAGCATTCTTTTTCCTCCAAACACGACAAGTTGTGTTTCTACCAAACAGTTCCAGTTTGGTTTCATCAGATCATAGGACATTCTCCCAAAACTCCTCTGGATCATCCAAATGTTCTCTAGCAAACTTCAGACGGGCCCGGAAATGTACTGGCTTAAGCAGTGGGACACGTCTGGCACTGCAGGATCTGAGTCCATGGTGGCGTAGTGTGTTACTTATGGTAGGCCTTGTTACATTGGTCCCAGCTCTCTGCAGTTCATTCACTAGGTCCCCCCGCGTGGTTCTGGGATTTTTGCTCACCGTTCTTGTGATCATTCTGACCCCACGTGGTGGGATTTTGCGTGGAGCCCCAGATCGAGGGAGATTATCAGTGGTCTTGTATGTCTTCCATTTTCTAATTATTGCTCCCACTGTTGATTTCTTCACTCCAAGCTGGTTGGCTATTGCAGATTCAGTCTTCCCAGCCTGGTGCAGGGCTACAATTTTGTTTCTGGTGTCCTTTGACAGCTCTTTGGTCTTCACCATAGTGGAGTTTGGAGTCAGACTGTTTGAGGGTGTGCACAGGTGTCTTTTTATACTGATAACAAGTTTAAACAGGTGCCATTACTACAGGTAATGAGTGGAGGAAAGAGGAGACTCTTAAAGAAGAAGTTACAGGTCTGTGAGAGCCAGAAATCTTGATTGTTTGTTTCTGACCAAATACTTATTTTCCACCATAATATGCAAATAAAATGTTAAAAAAACAGACAATGTGATTTTCTGGATTTTTTTTTTCTCAGTTTGTCTCCCATAGTTGAGGTCTACCTATGATGTAAATTACAGACGCCTCTCATCTTTTTAAGTGGTGGAACTTGCACTATTGCTGACTGACTAAATACTTTTTTGCCCCACTGTATATGACTGCTGCTGTTCTGTGCCCACAGGACCTGTGATGAGGTCAAAGGAGGGGAGGAGTCAGGAGTCACATGATCAAGGGCCTCCGTGTATTGCAGGACTCTGCTGTGCTGGTTGTCATGGTGCTGGATGAGAGTAAGCTTATGTGTGGGGTCAGGAGGGGTTTACAGTGTGGATGTAGCAGAGCCGTGTGTGTACGAGGTGCACAGAGTGGAGCCGTGTGTGCAAGGTGTACATAGCAGAGCTGTGTGTGTACGAGGTGTACGGAGCAGAGCCATGTGTGCAAGGTATATGGAGCAAAGCTGTGTGTGTATGAGGTGTATGAAGCGGAGCAGTATGTGTATGAGGTGTATGGAGCGAAGCCGTGTGTGTACGAGATAAACAAAGCGGAGCTGTGTGTGTATGAGGTGTACGGAGTGAAGCTGTGTGTGTACGAGGTGTACAAAGCGGAGCCATGTATGCAAGGTGTACGGAGCAGTGCTGTGTGTGTAGGAGTAACTACGTGTGGCCATTATACTGTACGCAATATCATGTGTAGCTATTATACAGTATTGAGCATCATGTGTGGCCATTATACAGTATGGAGCATCATGTGGGGCCATTATACAGTATTGAGCATCATGTGTGGCCATTATACAGTGTGGAGCATCATGTGGGGCCATTATACAGTATGGAGCACTGTGTGGCCATTATACAGTATGGAGCACTGTGTGGCCATTATACAGTATGGAGCACTGTGTGGCCATTACACAGTATTGAGCATCATGTGTGGCCATTATACAGTTTGGAGCACATGGTGGCCACTATACAGTATTGAGCATCATGTGTGGCCATTATACAGTATGGAGCACTGTATTACCATTAAACAGTATTGAGTATCATGTGTGAACATTATACAGTATGGAGCATTATGTGTGGCCATGGGCAGCACGGTGGCGCAGTGGATAGCACAGCAGCCTTGCAGCGCTGGAGTCCTGGGTTCAAACCCCACCAAGGACAACATCTGCAAAGAGTTTGTATGTTCTCTCCGTGTTTGTGTGGGTTTCCTCCGGGTACTCCGGTTTCCTCCCACATTCCAAAGACATACTGATAGGGAATTTAGATTGTGAGCCCCAACGGGGAATGCAATGATAATGTGTGCAACCTGTAAAGCGCTGCGGAATATGTTAGCGCTATATAAAAATAAAGATTATTATTATTATACAGGATTGAGCATCATGTGTGGCAATTATATATTGTGGAGCACTGTGTGGCCATTATACAGTATTGAGCATCATGTGTGGCCATTATACAGTATTAAGCATCATGTGTGGCCATTGTACAGTATGGAGAACTGTGTGGCCATTATACAGTATGGAGCACTGTGTGACCATTATACAGTATTGAGCATCATGTGTGGCCATTATACAGTATTAAGCATCATGTGGGGCCATTATACAGTTTGGAGCACTGTGTGGCCATTATACAGTATTGAGCATCATGTGGGGTCATTATACAGTATTGGGCATCATGTGTGGCCATATTTTTTTGGTTATAATTATTGTTTATGAAAGTGTGATCAGCAGTGCTAAATGGATGTGGTTGGGACTTGGATATGGGTGTGACTAGTTGCGAAATGGGTGTGGTCAGAGGCGTGGCCTAAAATTTGCTGCGGCGCACGCCGCACACTTTGTCCCTCTTTACCTTCTTCAAAAGTTGGGACGTATGGTTTGACTGCGCCCCTACTTGTATATGTTTGAGGAAAAGGTGTGTGTAAATGGGTGTGGCTTAAAAAATGGATGTAGTTTTCCTACACACAAACACAGAACCTGTTGCTAAAAATTTGAATCCCACCCCTGGTTCTAACCCTTGTCAAAATTCTCCATTGTGGTTGAGCAGATTCCATTTTTTTATGTCCTCATAAATAGCACATGAAAAAGTGTAGCGCCCCAGAGTCCTGGTTGTTGCAGTAACTGTTATTCTTCCACCAGGGGGAGTGATATTACATCTGATGGCACTAAAGGAGTTAACCTTGCCAGGTATCACAAACCATACACTAGACTTCACACTCCAGTCCAACAGGGGGAGCCTTGCTCCTATCTACTAGGGCACTCCTCACATTAGGGTAAAACTGGTGGGTTGAATAGAAAGTTAGTAAGAAGCTGGCTGGGTATTGACCGAGTCAGACGCTGCCTGGCCTTCACCCAGGGAGTTCCTGTCAGGCAGACAGCGGGAAAGGAGGAACACCACAAAGCTGCAGACAGAGGGCCCCAGATAGTGGTGGGATCCTGTCAGAGGCCTAGACAGAAAGACACGGAGCTGCGCCTGCCCCATGTGCGGCAGCATCCTAAGAAAGGATACAAAGAGAATTGTATTGTAGAAAGTGAGAAACAATGTCATAGCACAAGGAGAAGAAAACCAGAAGGAGTTCTGCCCTGAGAGAGGCTGCCTCCTTCTGAGGGAGTAATAGACTCTATGCTTTACTTCAGAGACCGGCAGGACAGTCAATTCCAAGTTGGCTCCTAGGGTCCCTATAAACAAACCTCAGGCCATCAGTCATACGGGTTTGTCCTGTCCACACCATCTGGGGGACAGAGAGGAAGGAATAACATCTAGAATATCTACAACAGTTGTGAGGACCTTACCGAGTTGCTCAGCAGGGAGGTACTACAACACCCAGGCGCTAATAGGAAGGCTACTGAATTCCACCTGGATATGGGGACTCTGGATGTGCCTTCGGACCGGCCGGACTCTGCCTGCCCTGTGGTCTTGTGCCCTGGACTGTGGATGTTGAAGCTTTCAGTAAAGGTAAAGAGACTGCAACTTTGTGTCCTCGTTATTCCCTGTGCCTCACAACATTCACCATCTACCAACTACATTCTGGGAAGCCCTGGGGACACATTTCACCTGTGGGAGGGTCTACCATCTAGCTGCCCTAACATCACCCCAGCGGACCCCTAAGCAGCGTCGGTCACCCTGACCGAATACCACAGGTGGCGTCATGAACACTATCCCTTTAAAGACCTTACCCATATATAAACTCTTTTACTGGACACCCCTGAGCACCACGGACCGGGTCAGCCACAGTGACATTCCCCGAACCGCAGGACCCGGTGCCGAGTACCCCATTGCCCTACACTGAGGGCGATCCAAAAACATTTAGATGAGTATGTTCCCCTTTCTAGGGACCTTAGTAAGAAATAAAGCTTGCCTTGGAGTAGTCTGAATTTATTGTCATTGGTGCAAAGGTTCATTGGGTAAATTAGGAACATGCCTTCTACAAAGAGAATATTGAAGGTTCAGATGCACAGGATTATAGAAACGTGTGTAGACACTGCTGAAACAGCTTATGGCATCAAAATGTGGAAATAAATAAGGGGAAATGTAAAAATAACTCATTACTAATAATGCAAACAGGACTAGGAAGACTTCTTAATTGAATTTATATTTTACAGAAAGGTTTTTTAGCATTAATGCAATAAATAACAAACACAAAGAGTAATCTAATAGAGTAAAACGAATGTTTGAGTGATCTATTACAAATATATACACATTAATGTGTCACCTGGATTTGCGTTACAAATTGGTTCTTTGCTGTTAGAACCACTGTTGGTAAAGACTCTGCTATTTTCCCCTGATTTAAATTGACTATTTGAAAATGTGGTCTTCACGACAAATGATTGTGAGGAGAGAATGACAACATAATCATACTCTTTTGCTTATTATACTTTGAAAATGTTTAAACTGAATGGCATCCCTCTTGTAAGAAGGATGGATTGTGCTGATTAAAGCCATATGTGGATTGGAAAACCTTTCATACTTCCAAGTACATCATATTTGCAAAGGAATTGGTAATGAGAACTCTGCTCTTTCTCAACTAAGTCCTGTCATCACAGAGGTTGTAGCCAATGGAGGGTTATTACTGTGTTATGCATTAAAAGATCTATACATAGGACGTTGTACATTTTAAGCTACAGATTCTTAATGACTAATTAAATAAAAGTATGAAAATAATCATCATCACTGTGTGATCAGTATAAGTTGTGTTTTAGTGCAGCTGGAGGTAGTCGTAGATGTATTATGAAAAGCTACGTTTTGTGCTGCAATAAATGTTGGTAATATTTAGGTAATAAATTCTTGATACCATGTACAGTACAGTGTATTGTAAGGCAGATATGTAGGGAAATGCATGAACAGCCATTTGGATGCAGTAGATTCTGTGGTTAGAGAAGACCCTGGATAGCTTCTATACTTTCCATGTTCATTGAAAGCATCTTTACTGTCAAAAAAGGGATAACTGTATTTTACAGTATCTTTTATATATATAGTATACAATGTTAATAACACTTTGACATAGTAAAAAGATATGTACCAACTATGATGCATAAATACTGTACTAGTACCAACCATATACAGTGACAGTTCCTGACACAGTAGATGCAGTATCACTCCAGCAATTTTTTTTTCATAGCGCTGGAGTGGTGCTACTAATCTAAGGTTCTTGACTGTAGTCTTATACTTACCTACTGCTATCTTCACCTTATTTCTATGCTGCTTTGGTCCCATGGTGCCATATTATGGGCACAAGCTCTCAGTGCTCAGAGCAAAGCTAAACAAGGCTTTCATAAACTTGCATTGAAAATTTAACTCCTGCTCGCTCCAGCAAACACTGATGGCAGCAGCGTTGATAGAAGGTGAAGACGTCGGATGGTAAGTAAAAGGTCGGCGTCACACCTAACGAATAAAAATACGGTCCGTTTTTTTACGTCCGAGATAAGCAGAAATGTTCATGAACCGTGATCCGTATGTCATCCGTATTCAATGCGAGGATGCTTTTTTTTTTTTCTCCAAAAAGTATACGTATGGCATCCGTATGGCGAGATTTTCTCGCCGGCTTGCAAAATGGACATATAATGGATCCATGGGCTCAAATATTCTTGAAAACATATATACAGTATATATATTTCATACAGAGCTAGATAGCATAAAAGCGGTAATTCAATTGTCTGCTTTTACTAAATCCTTACCAAACCCGACAGGATATGAGACATGATTTACATAGAGTAAATCATTGCATATCTGTTATATTTTTATATATCCCTCACTAATAATGTTAGTAGTGTGTGTTTGTGTGTGGCAAAATTTGGGAGCTCTAAGTGTTAAATTAAAGGGTTAATTCACGGATTTATTTTATTTATTTTACTGACTGTAAATAATCGGGTATAAGCCGACCCGCATATAAGCGTAGACACGAAATTTTACCACAAAAACCTTGTAACACTTATTGACTCGAGTATAAGCCTGTTATGCATGGCACCTTCATCCCTATCCTGGTATGCACGCCTTCTCATCCCTATCCTAAAGATATCCAAAAGAAGCAAGAAGACCATGGAGAAATCACCAACCACACAACTGAAGAACCGATATCAAATCTTTGTAGAGGATGAAGATGGCACACCTAAGGATGAAGCAATACCAGCAAGCAAAAAAGAAAAGGGCACACAGCAACAAGTGACAGCAAAATGTACAGCCAAGAAGCAACGAAGAGTGGTGGTGGTGGGAGACTCACTACTGAGAGGCACAGAAGCAGCCATCTGCAGACCGGACATAACTGCAAGAGAAGTATGCTGCCTTCCAGGTGCGATGATCAAGGATGTGACCGATAGGATACCAAAGCTCTTCAACTCCAAGGACGTCCACCCATTTCTTCTGATACATGTTGGCACCAATGACACGGCAAGGAAGGACCTACCGACAATCTGCAAAGACTTTGAAGAGTTGGGGAAGAAAGTAAAGGAACTGGATGCACAGGTAGTTTTTTCTTCTATCCTTACAGTAGACGGGCATGGCACCAGGAGATGGAACAGGATCCTTGATGCAAACAACTGGCTAAGACGATGGTGCAGACAACAAGGATTCGGATTCCTGGACCACGGTGTGAATTACTTGTACGATGGACTCCTCGCCAGAGACGGACTACACCTCAACAAACCTGGGAAACACACATTCGCCAGAAGACTCGCTACACTCATCAGGAGGGCGTTAAACTAGAAGAAGAGGGGACGGGAAGAAAAACATTAGACTTGAACAAAGAAGATCCAGGAAAACATACTCAGAAGGGAGGTAAGAACATTTCTAAAACAATCCACAGCGAGGAGATTGGAACAAAACAAAATCCTCTAAACTGCATGCTTGCAAACGCCAGAAGCCTGACAAATAAGATGGAAGAACTAGAAGCAGAAATATCTACAGGTAACTTTGACATAGTGGGAATAACCGAGACATGGTTAGATGAAAGCTATGACTGGGCAGTTAACTTACAGGGTTACAGTCTGTTTAGAAAGGATCGTAAAAATCGGAGAGGAGGAGGGGTTTGTCTCTATGTAAAGTCTTGTCTAAAGTCCACTTTAAGGGAGGATATTAGCGAAGGAAATGAGGATGTCGAGTCCATATGGGTCGAAATTCATGGAGGGAAAAATGGTAACAAAATTCTCATTGGGGTCTGTTACAAACCCCCAAATATAACAGAAACCACGGAAAGTCTACTTCTAAAGCAGATAGATGAAGCTGCAACCCATAATGAGGTCCTGGTTATGGGGGACTTTAACTACCCGGATATTAACTGGGAAACAGAAACCTGTGAAACCCATAAAGGCAACAGGTTTCTGCTAATAACCAAGAAAAATTATCTTTCACAATTGGTGCAGAATCCAACCAGAGGAGCAGCACTTTTAGACCTAATACTATCTAATAGACCTGACAGAATAACAAATCTGCAGGTGGTCGGGCATCTAGGAAATAGCGACCACAATATTGTACAGTTTCACCTGTCTTTCACTAGGGGGACTTGTCAGGGAGTCACAAAAACACTGAACTTAAGGAAGGCAAAGTTTGACCAGCTTAGAGATGTCCTTAATCTGGTAGACTGGGACAATATCCTCAGAAATAAGAATACAGATAATAAATGGGAAATGTTTAAGAACATCCTAAATAGGCAGTGTAAGCGGTTTATACCTTGTGGGAATAAAAGGACTAGAAATAGGAAAAACCCAATGTGGCTAAACAAAGAAGTAAGACAGGCAATTAACAGTAAAAAGAAAGCATTTGCACTACTAAAGCAGGATGGCACCATTGAAGCTCTAAAAAACTATAGGGAGAAAAATACTTTATCTAAAAAACTAATTAAATCTGCCAAAAAGGAAACAGAGAAGCACATTGCTAAGGAGAGTAAAACTAATCCCAAACTGTTCTTCAACTATATCAATAGTAAAAGAATAAAAACTGAAAATGTAGGCCCCTTAAAAAATAGTGAGGAAAGAATGGTTGTAGATGACGAGGAAAAAGCTAACATATTAAACACCTTCTTCTCCATGGTATTCACGGTGGAAAATGAAATGCTAGGTGAAATCCCAAGAAACAATGAAAACCCTATATTAAGGGTCACCAATCTAACCCAAGAAGAGGTGCGAAACCGGCTAAATAAGATTAAAATAGATAAATCTCC
The DNA here is from genome assembly GCF_032444005.1 of Ranitomeya imitator. NCBI lineage: Eukaryota > Metazoa > Chordata > Amphibia > Anura > Dendrobatidae > Ranitomeya > Ranitomeya imitator. The sequence goes on from NC_091285.1 coordinate 546,132,066, forward strand.
GGGTCCGGATGGCATACACCCACGAGTACTAAGAGAACTAAGTAATGTAATTGATAAACCATTATTACTTATTTTTAGGGACTCTATAGCGACAGGGTCTGTTCCGCAGGATTGGCGCATAGCAAATGTGGTGCCAATATTCAAAAAGGGCTCTAAAAGTGAACCTGGAAATTATAGGCCAGTAAGTCTAACCTCTATTGTTGGTAAAATATTTGAAGGGTTTCTGAGGGATGTTATTCTGGATTATCTCAATGAGAATAACTGTTTAACTCCATATCAGCATGGGTTTATGAGAAATCGCTCCTGTCAAACCAATCTAATCAGTTTTTATGAAGAGGTAAGCTATAGGCTGGACCACGGTGAGTCATTGGACGTGGTATATCTCGATTTTTCCAAAGCGTTTGATACCGTGCCGCACAAGAGGTTGGTACACAAAATGAGAATGCTTGGTCTGGGGGAAATTGTGTGTAAATGGGTTAGTAACTGGCTTAGTGATAGAAAGCAGAGGGTGGTTATAAATGGTATAGTCTCTAACTGGGTCGCTGTGACCAGTGGGGTACCGCAGGGGTCAGTATTGGGACCTGTTCTCTTCAACATATTCATTAATGATCTGGTAGAAGGTTTACACAGTAAAATATCGATATTTGCAGATGATACAAAACTATGTAAAGCAGTTAATACAAGAGAAGATAGTATTCTGCTACAGATGGATCTGGATAAGTTGGAAACTTGGGCTGAAAGGTGGCAGATGAGGTTTAACAATGATAAATGTAAGGTTATACACATGGGAAGAAGGAATCAATGTCACCATTACACACTGAATGGGAAACCACTGGGTAAATCTGACAGGGAGAAGGACTTGGGGATCCTAGTTAATGATAAACTTACCTGGAGCAGCCAGTGCCAGGCAGCAGCTGCCAAGGCAAACAGGATCATGGGGTGCATTAAAAGAGGTCTGGATACACATGATGAGAGCATTATACTGCCTCTGTACAAATCCCTAGTTAGACCGCACATGGAGTACTGTGTCCAGTTTTGGGCACCGGTGCTCAGGAAGGATATAATGGAACTAGAGAGAGTACAAAGGAGGGCAACAAAATTAATAAAGGGGATGGGAGAACTACAATACCCAGATAGATTAGCGAAATTAGGATTATTTAGTCTAGAAAAAAGACGACTGAGGGGCGATCTAATAACCATGTATAAGTATATAAGGGGACAATACAAATATCTCGCTGAGGATCTGTTTATACCAAGTAAGGTGACGGGCACAAGGGGGCATTCTTTGCGTCTGGAGGAGAGAAGGTTTTTCCACAACATAGAAGAGGATTCTTTACTGTTAGGGCAGTGAGAATCTGGAATTGCTTGCCTGAGGAGGTGGTGATGGCGAACTCAGTCGAGGGGTTCAAGAGAGGCCTGGATGTCTTCCTGGAGCAGAACAATATTGTATCATACAATTAGGTTCTGTAGAAGGACGTAGATCTGGGGATTTATTATGATGGAATATAGGCTGAACTGGATGGACAAATGTCTTTTTTCGGCCTTACTAACTATGTTACTATGTATGTTACTATATCCTGGTATGCATGGCTCTTCATACCTATCCTGGTATGCATAGCCCCCTCATCCCTATACCAGTATTCATGGCCCCCTCATTCATGGCCCCCTCATCTCCATCCTGGTATGCATAAAATCCTCATCCTGGTATGCATAGTCCCCTCATTAGTATCCTGGTATGCAATGCCCCCTCATTCTCATCCCCATTCTGGTATTCATGGCCTTCTCATCCCCATCCTAGTATGCATAACATCCTCATCCTGGTATGCATGGCCTCCTCATCCCCAGCCTGGAATGCATGGCCCCATCATCCCTAACCTGGTATGTATGGCCTCCTCATCCCCATCCTAGTATGCATAAAATTCTCATCCTGGTATGCATGGCCTTTTCATCCCTATCCTGTTATGCATGGCACCCTCATCCCTATGCCGGTATGCATGGCCTCCTCATCCCCAGCCTGGAATGCATGGCCCCATCATCCCTAACCTGGTATGTATGGCCTCCTCATCCCCATCCTAGTATGCATAACATCCTCATCCTAGTATGCATGGCCTTTTCATCCTTATCCTGGTATGCATGGCACCCTCATCCCTATGCTGGTATGCATGGTCTCCTCATCCCCAACCTGGTATGCATGGCCCCATCATCCCTATACTGGTATGCAGGCAGCAGACCCCATTGCCCATTTGCTCTGAGCATCGCACAGCAGTTGGTGCCCATAGCAAGTGAGCATTTTAGCTACATAGAGCAGGGCAGAATCCCTGTTCAGTGTAGCACAAGGGATTGGATGATCACAGGTTCTAGTCTATCAGGCAGACTATTGAAGCAAGTAGAAAGTAAAAAAAACCTGTTTTTAAAAATATTAAAAAATATATAAAAGTTTAAATCACCCCCCCATTTGCCCCATTCAAAATAAATGAAAAAAATACACTTATTTGGCATAGCCACATTCAGAATCACCCGATCTATGAATGTACAAAAAGAATTATTCAAATCGGTAAACGGGGTAACGAGAAAAAAAAGTCAGCAAATTATTATTTTTAAGCAAAAGAGAAACGGACATCACCAACAATGCAATGTACGCTCCCCTAGCGCACTAGAAATTATCCGACAATAAATTTTCTTTATATGAATAAAGAAAGACATTACCTATAAAATTACTCTGTATGATTTTTTTTTCACTAAAACCAAATCGGATGTCACCAAACAATGTGACAATGGATACACTAACACGCTACCTATGAGACTACACTGTACTAACTACGGACTATTTTTTTTATACCAAAAACAATCAAACGTTGCTTACACGGCGACATCCGCTATGCTAACTGACTAAAAAAAGAAAAAGTTAATTGAAGCAATCTCTGATCAGCTGCGATACTGATTAGACTGCTGTGGACACTGGAAGAGCACAAATGCTCTGTGCAGGATGCCGCATGCACAAAAAAGCTCAAAAAAGTGAGCTAAAAATTCAATTGGGAATGGGAGGGGGACTGAACAGTGTTAGGGGGCTGCTGCTGTCATCACAGATGAGTCACACAGCACAGTAGACAGATCGCAGGAGGATTTCGGCACAGAAGGTCGCTGGAGCAGGAGGCAGGAGATCACAGGGGGGATCGCACTGGCCACCAACGAATCTTTATCCCAGGTAACACAATGGGCCTCTCAATGGCCCTGCATGCCAACTATGAGCCAAAGATGGCATGCAGAGAGTGGATCAGTATTTTAGATTAACCCCTTTGGCAGATTGGCCAGAAATTATTATTCAGTCATTCAGCTCTAGAGGCGCTAATCAGTTTATGTAATGTTGCGATTACTCCACCCACTGTGACTGCTGTGATTTTTGCCTTGTCAAACAGAACTGATCACAGCATGTTACATGTTTGTTTGTTTTTTAAAAATCTTATTGACACATTGCTGTGATTGGCTAGTCAGAATTGACCAGCCAATCACAACAGTCGCTGACACAGGGGGCGCTACAGAATTGACCAGCCAATCACAACAGTCGCTGACACAGGGGGCGGGACAGACCCTCAGGGTGATGTGTCTGAATGATCCGCTGTCAGGGATAGCAGCCATCTTAACCGGTGTAATGCACAGTGTGGGAAGACTAAGTGCAACATGAGGGGAAGAAAGGAAGGAAGCTCAAACTTGAGGAAAGGGGAAGTGGAGGCCCCTAAGCAGATCTAATAGCTTCCTGCCTCCCCTACCGTCCCTATATTAGTTCCACATTAATCGCCAAGCAGGAACCTAAGCCCTGTACATCCCTAGCGCTAGGCCATGAATAGTGAAGGGGGTGTGCACTGGACAGTCCCCACTGTACACAAAAGAGAATAAAATTTTCAAAACTTTATTATGAACAAAATTTAAAAGTAGATCACAGAAATGTGAATATAAAAATAGGAGATACAACTGCACAATACAGCCGCTTTCCTAGGTAGCACACCCCTATTGATATCCTGACTGTCTTACAAGGTTCCCGCCCATTTGGCTAAACACCACATAAATATTATTGGTTCAAAACATAATTAGATTCATAAAGGAGGCAAAAAAAACACTCCAAATGTGGTGCTGACAGCATACTGGAATTGCTTGCTGAAAAATACTGTTACCACATGATATAAAAATATAGGCTGACACAGCTCATTTACTAATCATAGCTAAATATAGCAGGGTAACACATCCCTCATCCACACCGCCGTACTAGGTCGTATACCCCGCTATACCTCTCATTTAGATTGATCTCATATGTGGTCGCTATTATTGCTGTGTTGGAGATGTCTGCTCCGGCTCTGCTGGCTGCATGCTGTGCCTGTGTTTAACATTTAGTGGCTATACTGTGGCACATTCCAGTATGCTGTCAGCACCACATTTGGTGTTTTTTTTTTTTGCCTCATTTATGAATCTAATTATGTTTTGAACCAATAATATTTATGTGGTGTTTAGCCAAATGGGCGGGAACCTTGTAAGACAGTCAGGATATCAATAGGGGTGTGCTACCTAGGAAAGCGGCTGTATTGTGCAGTTGTATCTCCTATTTTTATATTCACATTTCTGTGATCTACTTTTAAATTTTGTTCATAATAAAGTTTTGAAAATTTTATTGGCTTTTGTTCCCAATTTTTCGGATTGGTTTATACATTGATGTGGGAAGTGCCACTAATTTAAGCCTTGTTCTGTGTATAGGTGTACACAAAAGAGAATAAGGGAGACAAACAAGGGAAAAGCAACTTAGCTTGAGCAGACATAGAGAGGTAAAATGAAATGTCCTCCAACAACACCAGAGAGGAAGTACGCCTACTGCTATAGCTCCAAGCCTTCACAAGTAAAATGTGAATATCACCGGTGACTCCCTAAAGCAGATTAAGAGTCTTTAAACATCAAGTTCCAGGTGTGTCAAATAGAAATGGAGGGAGGTTGCGACTGGATCCAAAAGGCAGAAGAAGGAGTCTGCAATGCAAAATACAGTTACCTTCTGCAGCCAGATGCAGAGGCACTGTCTGTAACATCTGACACACCGGTGACACCCGGTCACCACACGATGCAATGCGGTGACCGGAAATAGCGGCGCTGTACTTATACTGTGCTTTACGGGAATGCAGCTCCCACAGTAGTGTACATGAATGGTGCATTTCGGGAAGGTTTTAAAACAAGAGTGTAGAAAAGGGTAGATCTTTGCTAAAATATGGAAACTTTGTGAGGTACACAGCTGAACTTAATTACAGAAATGTTAGGAACTTTTTGTCTAAAAAAAAATGGCAAGAAAATTTAAAAAAAGAAATGCAAAAACATGTTTCCTATGGTTTGTTTGTTTCACAAACCCAGAAGCAAACTTTTTCAGACACAATAGCTTGGTTTCAGTGTTTTTCTTTAGATGGAAAATTAGGACTGAGGGGAAATCTTTTGTTTGTAGCACTTCAAGAATGAAACAAAAAGATATGATTCAATTCACAGTCAACGAGACTCTGCAGGTTCCGCGCTTCCCTAACACTTGAATTGTCAATAGTCTACAGTGCTGCGGTAGCACATCACAGTTTGTTAGGTCTTTCTCTAATGATGAGCTGAGGACTCTGTTCTCCTATCCCTAAATGGACATTTCTTTCCTTGAATCTCGAATGTTATATTGGCTGTAACACTACCCACTGATTGGCGGTGATAGACCATACCATGCAATAGCTGTAAAGCATTATTGAGAGCCCAACATGCCACGGATGAAGTTATGTCAGTCTGCTCTCTATCTGATAATAGACTTTATGAAAGGATGCACTGTAATGAAAGCCTCGCATACCTAAATAGGGCTTCTAGGGACAGGCTTTGCACAAGCCACTCTGTTTAGAAATTTAGAGAGAAATATAGTCAAATTGTGTCTGATAGGCAGATAGAGGCAGACTGTGAGGAGTTTAAATAGGAAAGATCCCCAAGCACAACTCCCAGCAGAGAGCTGAGGATTGGTTGGATCATCTGTAGAACACCTCACCAATCCTATAAAAAGATGAATAATAGACCTTCTGTAAGGATGCACTGTAAGAGAAGGCCTGGCATTCCTAAATAGGGCTTCTAGGGGTAGGCTTTGCACAAGCCACACTGTTTAGAAATTTAGAGAGAAATATAGTCAATCTGTGGTCCGCTTCCAGGAGGTCAAAGGCAGACAGAGGCAGACTGCTCAGAGTTTAAATAGGAAAGATCTGCAAGCACAACTCCCAGCAGAGAGCTAATTATATATAACTAGATGGTGGCCCGATTCTAACGCATCGGGTATTCTAGAATATTTATGTACAGTATGTATATGGCAGCCACATTGTATATAGCACAGGCCATGTAGTATATAGGAGCCATGTAGTATATAGCAGACAAATACTACGTGGCCTGTGCTATATACTATGTGGCTGCTATATATATACACATACATACATATCTATACATACGTATCAACACCAAGACACCAAGGAGAGCAGACGTGTCTGTCTGCTCTCTGCTGGATGAGGACAATAAGGCGCCGTGCTAGTGGCAGCCCATTGCAGCAGCAATAGTTTTGTTTTAGTTTTGTTTTGTTTTATTTTGTTTTGTTTTTTACTTTACTTTATTTTATTTTGGAATTATTTTTATGTGTGAACCTTTTTCTTTCTGAACCTCAGCTTTTTTGGTACTCCTAAGGAATTTTCCTTTCCCCAGTACCTTCTCCTTCTGAACTCCGCTGGAATGCTTCCCTTGGATTTATGCTGAACCCTTGGATTTATGCTGAACCCTTGGATTTCCCCTTGGCTGGTTGCTTCTGAACCTGGGATCCTCTGATTTGTTTCCCCTGGATGCATACTGCTACCCACAGCTTTCTGGATGTATGCTTCTGATCCTTGGCTCCCCTGGAAGGTTTCCCTTGGATGTTTGCTGCTACCCGCAGCTATCTGGATTTACAGTGCATTTGTGATCACCTTGCAGCCTAGGACTGGTATTATACGCACCTAGTGCCAGGCGGCCACTACCTGTCTGGGAATTGGCACAGCTATGTCTGGAGGAGTGCACTGTATACCTCCCTACACGGACAGTCTTAGTGCGACTAACATGGGCAAGGTTTTGATTGATGTCCCTAAATCTGTTCATAAACGTGTTGCTAACTCAAGGGGCCGACTTCTGGACCTGCGCAGGCTAATGCCTTCTCCTGCAGTGGGTAGACCACGTGTCCCGTGTGAGGTAAGGCGACCCTACAGAGGCTGCAGAGCAGGCAAAAAACTTAAGGCAAGGCGAAGACGGTATAAACCTGTAGTTCCGTCCATCATCATGGGGAATGTTCAATCACTGGGTAATAAGTCGGATGAACTGCTGGCATTAATACGGACCCAGAGGGAATACAAAGAATGTAGTTTGATATGTTTTACTGATACATGGTTACGTGGCGAGATCCCGGACTCAAGTGTTTCAGTACCAGGATTTCACATGGTCCGGGCGGATAGAGACACTATGAAGAGCGGCAAAAAAAAGGGCGGTGGAGTTATACTCTACATAAACAATGGTTGGTTGTTATGAACAGGTGATTCAGAACCACAATGGACCTAGTGGTTAAGAGCACACAAAGTGACCTGATAGTTACTAACATAGGACGAGCTCTGAGACGTGGGAACTCTGCTGACCGCAATCCCTAATCCTATCATACCACACTAGAGGTAGCCGTGGAGTGCTCCTGACAAAAACCTAGGCGCCTCGGGCACAGCCTGAGAAACTAGCTAGCCCTGAAGATAGAAAAATAAGCCTACCTTGCCTCAGAGAAATTCCCCAAAGGAAAAGGCAGCCCCCCACATATAATGACTGTGAGTAAGATGAAAATACAAACACAGAGATGAAATAGATATTAGCAAAGTGAGGCCCGACTTACTGAATAGACCGAGGATAGGAAAGATAGCTTTGCGGTCAGCACAAAAACCTACCAACAACCACGCAGAGGGGGCAAAAAGACCCTCCGCACCGACTAACGGTATGGAGGTGCTCCCTCTGCATCTCAGAGCTTCCAGCAAGCAAGAAAAACCAATATAGCAAGCTGGACAGAAAATATAGCAAACAAAAGTAACACAAGCAAAACTTAGCTTATGCAGGGCAGACAGGCCACAAGAACGATCCAGGAGAAAGCAAGACCAATACTGGAACATTGACTGGAGGCCAGGAACAAAGTACTAGGAGGAGTTAAATAGAGCAGCACCTAACGACTTAACCTCGTCACCTGAGGAAGGAAACTCAGAAGCCGCAGCCCCACTCACATCCACCAGAGGAAGCTCATAGACAGAACCAGCCGAAGTACCACTCATGACCACAGGAGGGAGCTTGACCACAGAATTCACAACAGTACCCCCCCCTTGAGGAGGGGTCACCGAACCCTCACCAGAGCCCCCAGGCCGACCAGGATGAGCCATATGAAAGGCACGAACCAGATCGGCAGCATGAACATCAGAGGCAAAGACCCAGGAATTATCTTCCTGACCATAACCCTTCCACTTAACCAGGTACTGGAGTTTCCGTCTCGAAATACGAGAATCCAAAATCTTCTCCACTATATACTCCAACTCCCCCTCCACCAAAACCGGGGCAGGAGGATCAACGGATGGAACCACAGGTGCCACGTATCTCCGCAACAATGACCTATGGAATACGTTATGGATGGAAAAAGAAGCTGGAAGGGTCAAACGAAAAGACACAGGATTAAGAACCTCAAAAATCCTATACGGACCAATGAAACGAGGCTTAAACTTAGGAGAGGAAACTTTCATAGGAATATAACGAGATGACAACCAAACCAAATCCCCAACACGAAGTCGGGGACCCACACAGCGCCTGCGGTTAGCAAAACGTTGAGCCTTCTCCTGAGACAATGTCAAATTGTCCACCACATGAGTCCAAATCTGCTGCAACCTATCCACCACAGTATCCACACCAGGACAGTCAGATGACTCAACCTGCCCTGAAGAGAAACGAGGATGGAAACCAGAATTGCAGAAAAACGACGAAACCAAAGTAGCCGAGCTGGCCCGATAATTAAGGGCGAACTCAGCCAAAGGCAAAAAGGACACCCAATCATCCTGATCGGCAGAAACAAAACATCTCAGATATGTTTCCAAGGTCTGATTGGTTCGTTCAGTCTGGCCTTTTGTCTGAGGATGGAAACCGAGGAAAAAGACAAATCAATGCCCATCCTAGCACAAAAGGCTCGCCAGAACCTCGAAACAAACTGGGAACCTCTGTCAGAAACAATGTTCTCCGGAATGCCATATTAACGAACCACATGCTGGAAGATCAATGGCACCAAATCAGAGGAGGAAGGCAATTTAGACAAGGGTACCAAATGGACCATCTTAGAGAAGCGATCACAAACAACCCAAATGACCGACATTTTTTGAGAGACGGGGAGATCCGAAATAAAATCCATAGAGAAATGTGTCCAGGGCCTCTTCGGGACTGGCAAGGGCAAAAGCAACCCACTGGCACGAGAACAGCAGGGCTTAGCCCGAGCACAAATCCCATAGGACTGCACAAACGAACGCACATCCCGTGACTGAGACGGCCACCAAAAGGATCTAGCCACCAAATCTCTGGTACCAAAGATTCCAGGATGACCAGCCAACACCGAACAATGAACCTCAGAGATAACTCTACTCGTCCATTTATCAGGGACAAACCGTTTCTCCGCTGGGCAACGGTCAGGTCTATTAGCCTGAAATTTTTGCAGCACCCGCCGCAAATCAGGGGAGATGGCAGACAAAATTACCCCCTCTTTGAGAATACCCGCCGGCTCAGACAAACCCGGAGAGTCGGGCACAAAACTCCTAGACAGGGCATCCGCCTTCACATTTTTAGAGCCCGGAAGGTACGAAACCACAAAGTCAAAACGGGAGAAAAACAGCGACCAACGAGCCTGTCTAGGATTCAACCGTTTGGCAGACTCGAGATAAGTCAAGTTCTTGTGATCAGTCAAGACCACCACGCGATGCTTAGCTCCTTCAAGCCAATGACGCCACTCCTCGAATGCCCACTTCATGGCCAGCAACTCTCGATTGCCAACATCATAATTACGCTCAGCAGGCGAAAACTTCCTGGAAAAGAAGGCGCATGGTTTCATCGCCGAGCCATCAGAACTTCTTTGCGACAAAACAGCCCCTGCTCCAATCTCAGAAGCATCAACCTCGACCTGGAACGGGAGCGAAACATCTGGTTGGCACAACACAGGGGCAGAAGAAAAACGACGCTTCAACTCTTGAAAAGCTTCCACAGCAGCAGAAGACCAATTGACCACATCAGCACCCTTCTTGGTCAAATCAGTCAACGGTTTAGCAATACTAGAAAAATTATTGATGAAGCGACGATAAAAATTAGCAAAGCCCAGGAACTTTTGCAGACTCTTCAGAGACGTTAGCTGAGTCCAATCATAAATGGCCTGAACTTTAACAGGGTCCATCTCGATAGTAGAAGGGAAGAAAAATGAAACCCAAAAATGAAACCTTCTGAACACCAAAGAGACACTTTGACCCCTTCACAAACAAAGAATTTGCACGCAGGAACTGGAACACCATTCTGACCTGCTTCACGTGAGACTCCCAATCATCCGAGAAGACCAAAATATCATCCAAGTATACAATCAGGAATTTATCCAGGTACTCTCGGAAGATGTCATGCATAAAGGACTGAAACACTGATGGAGCATTAGAAAGCCCGAATGGCATAACCAGGTACTCAAAATGGCCCTCGGGCTTATTAAATGCTGTTTTCCATTCATCGCCCTGTTTAATACGCACAAGATTATACGCACCACGAAGATCTATCTTGGTGAAGCAACTAGCCTCCTTAATCCGAGCAAACAAATCAGACAGCAGCGGCAAGGGGTACTGAAATTTGACCGTGATTTTATTTAGAAGGCGGTAATCAATACAAGGTCTCAGCGAACCATCCTTCTTGGCCACAAAAAAGAACCCTGCTCCCTATGGCGACGACGACAGGCGAATATGACCCTTCTCCAAGGATACCTTTACGTAACTCCGCATAGCAGCGCGCTCAGGCACAGACAAATTAAACAGTCGACCTTTAGGAAACTTACAACCAGGAATCAAATCGATAGCACAATCACAATCCCTATGCAGAGGTAGGGCACTGGACTTGGGCTCATCAAATACATCCTGGTAATCCGACAAGAACTCTGGGACCTCAGAAGGGGTGGATGATGAAATAGACAGAAATTGAACATCACCATGTACCCCCTGACAACCCCAGCTGGACACAGACATGGATTTCCAATCCAATACTGGGTTATGGACTTGTAGCCATGGCAACCCCAACACGACCACATCATGCAGATTATGCAACACCAAAAAGCGAATATCCTCCTGATGCGCAGGAGCCATGCACATGGTCAGCTGGGTCCAGTACTGAGGCTTATTCTTGGCCAAAGGCGTAGCATCAATTCCTCTCAATGGAATAGGATACTGCAAGGGCTCCAAGAAAAACCCACAGCGCCTAGAATACTCGAAGTCCATCAAATTCAGGGCAGCGCCTGAATCCACAAATGCCATGACAGAATAGGATGACAAAGAGCAGATCAAAGTAACGGACAAAAGAAATTTCGACTGTACCGTACCAATGGTGGCAGACCTAGCGAACCGCTTAGTGCGCTTAGGACAATCGGAGATAGCATGAGTGGAATCACCACAGTAAAAACACAGCTCATTCTGACATCTGTGTTCTTGCCGTTCAGCTCTGGTCAAAGTCCTATCACACTGCATAGGCTCAGGTCCAAGCTCAGATAATACCGCCAAATGGTGCACAGTTTTACGCTCACGCAAGCGTCGACCGATCTGAATGGCCAAAGACATAGACTCATTCAGACCAGCAGGCATAGGAAATCCCACCATGACATCCTTAAGGGCTTCAGAGAGACCTTTTCTGAAAATTGCTGCCAGCACACATTCATTCCATTGAGTGAGCACAGACCACTTCCTAAACTTCTGACAATATATCTCTACCTCATCCTGACCCTGACACAGAGCCAGCAAATTTTTCTCTGCCTGATCCACTGAATTAGGTTCATCATAGAGCAATCCAAGCGCCAGAAAAAACGCATCAATATTACATAATGCAGGATCTCCTGGCGCCAGGGAAAATGCCCAGTCTTGAGGGTCGCCACGTAATAAAGAAATAATGATCTTAACTTATTGAACTGGGTCACCAGAGGAGCGGGGTTTCAAAGCCAGAAACAGTTTACAATTATTCTTAAAACTCAGAAACTTAGCTCTATCTCCAGAAAATAAATCAGGAATAGGAATTCTTGGTTCTAACATAGAATTCTTAACCACAAAGTCTTGAATATTTTGTACTCTTGCAGTGAGATGATCCATACAAGAAGACAGACCTTTAATGTCCATCACTACACCTGTGTCCTGAACCACCCAAATGTCTAGGGGAAAAGAAAGACAAAACACAGTACAGAGAAAAAAAATGGTCTCAGAACTTCTCTTTTCCCTCTTATGAGAAGCATTAGTACTTTGGGCCTCCAGTACTGTTATGAACAGGTGATTCAGAACCACAATGGACCTGGTGGTTAAGAGCACACAAAGTGACCTGATAGTTACTAACATAGGACGAGCTCTGAGACGTGGGAACTCTGCTGACCGCAATCCCTAATCCTATCATACCACACTAGAGGTAGCCGTGGAGCGCTCCTGACAAAAACCTAGGCGCCTCGGGCACAGCCTGAGAAACTAGCTAGCCCTGAAGATAGAAAAATAAGCCTACCTTGCCTCAGAGAAATTCCCCAAAGGAAAAGGCAGCCCCCCACATATAATGACTGTGAGTAAGATGAAAATACAAACACAGAGATGAAATAGATTTTCGCAAAGTGAGGCCCGACTTACTGAATAGACCGAGGATAGGAAAGATAGCTTTGCGGTCAGCACAAAAACCTACCAACAACCACGCAGAGGGGTCAAAAAGACCCTCTGCACCGACTAACGGTACGGAGGTGCTCCCTCTGCGTCTCAGAGCTTCCAGCAAGCAAGAAAAACCAATATAGCAAGCTGGACAGAAAATATAGCAAACAAAAGTAACACAAGCAAAATTTAGCTTATGCAGGGCAGACAGGCCACAAGAACGATCCAGGAGAAAGCAAGACCAATTCTGGAACATTGACTGGAGGCCAGGAACAAAGAACTAGGTGGAGTTAAATAGAGCAGCACCTAACAACTTAACCTCGTCACCTGAGGAAGGAAACTCAGAAGCCGCAGCCCCACTCACATCCACCAGAGGAAGCTCATAGACAGAACCAGCCAAAGTACCACTCATGACCACAGGAGGGAGCTTGACCACAGAATTCACAACAGTTGGTGCAATCACGGGCATGTGACTGTAAGGGAGCGCCATTGTTGTCCGAACATTGAATTGCTAGCTGTTGGCCACAGACCTTAATATATTCCTAGAGAATTCTCGCTTGTTACTGCAATAGTGTTGTACATACCACCAACTGCAAACCATGAGGCTGCAGGTGAAGTGCTGTCAGGAGTCATTGCTCGGCTCCAGCTGAAACACCCCAACTCGCTTACTGTAATCTCTGGGGATTTTAACCGGGCTAAAATTTCTACTGCCTTACCTAAATTTTATCAATTTGTTAAATGTACAACACGTGACAAAATTACGTTGGACTTACTCTATGCGAATGTCAAGAATGCTTATTCATCGTCTACCCTGCCGCCCTTGGGGAAGTCTGATCACAATCTTATACTATTGTCACCAGTCTACCAACCTGTTGTTAGAAAACAGCCTGCTATGATTAAATCAGTTAGAATATGGAGTCCAAGGAATGAACAGGCTTTGCAGGATTGCTTTCATCTTACAGACTGGGATGTGTTGCTTGGGACAATGGACGAGTATACAAATGTTAATGAAGTGGTTGCTAGAGTGACTGACTACATTAACTTCTGCACTGATATGTTGGTGCTGACTAAAAAGATTAGGTGTTTTGCAAACAACAAGCCATGGATAACAAAGGAATTGAAGCATTTGCTCAACAGAAAAAAAATGGCATTTAAACTAGGTGACAAAGAGGAAATTAAAATGATACAGCATGAATTGAAGCATAAAATAAAAGAGGGCCAGGAAAGCCTTCAGAATTAAACTTGAAAAGAAACTGTCCCACAATAATACCAGGGAGGTTTGGTCAGGAATGAAATTACTGACTGGGCTTAAGCTGAGGCCTGAAAATGATCCAGGAACAATGGACAAGGCTAATGAGATGAACGAGTATTTCAATAGATTTAGCAGTACATGTGTACTGCCAACTGATAGTGGATGGGAATTGGGTGCAAATTCTGCAACATCGATATTGGAGGATGAGCAGACTAACTTTAGAGTATCCGAAAATGATGTGAGGAGGCAGTTTAAGTCACTTAACATTGGTAAAGCAGCAGGACCAGATGGACTCAGCTCACGTGTCCTTAAAGTGTGTGCAGACCAGCTGAGTACTGTCTTTACACGCCTATTTAATGGAAGTATACAATTACAGAGGGTACCTGTGTTATGGAAAACTTCCTGTCTGGTGCCGGTACCCAAGACTTCTTCTCCTGCAACCCTAAATGACTATCGTCCTGTAGCCTTAACATCTCACGCTATGAAGGCCTTGGAAAGATTAGTGCTTGCTCACTTAAGACCAAGAGTCAATGCTTTTATCGATCCCCTTCAGTTTGCTTACCGACATAGATTGGGGGTGGATGATGCTATTCTTTCTCTGTTACATAGGGTACACTCATTTCTGGAGACTGACGGAACCACGGTGCGAGCGATGTTCTTCGATTTCTCGAGTGCATTTAACTCCCTGCAGTCACTTTTACTACACAAAAAGATGACTGATATGAAGGTTGAGGAGGGGATGAAAAATTGGATAACTGACTACCTATCAGATCGGCCACAGTTTGTACAGATGGGAGCAGTGGTGTCAAGCAGATTACTGAGCAGTGTAGGTGCCCCCCAGGGAACGGTGCTTGCACCCTTTCTATTCACACTGTATACTTCAGACTTTCAGTATAAATCTGAACTTTGCCACCTTCAAAAATTTTCGGATGACTCCGTGGTTGTGGGATGCATTAGGGGAGATCAGGGGGATGAGGAATATAGAAGGGTGGTGTCGAATTTCGTGGATTGGTGTAATGGTAACTATCTACAACTAAATGTTAAGAAAACTAAGGAGTTGGTGGCCAACTGTAGCAGGATTAAGTTGGAATGCTTACCGATCACTATTGCAGGTCAGGAGGTAGAGCAGGTGGAGAGTTACAAATATTTGGGGGTCCATTTGGATAGCAAACTGGACTGGAGATGCCACGCAGAGTTTGTCTACAAGAAGGGGATGAGCAGATTGTATTTCCTAAGGAAGCTGAGGTCTTTTAATGTGTGTAGCAAAATGTTAGAAATGTTCTACCAATCTGTAGTGGCAAGTGCCATCTTTTTTGCAATCACGTGCTGGGGTAGTAGTGTGCGGGCCTCTGATGCTAATAAGCTGAATAAGATCATTAAGAAGGCAAGTTCTGCTGTCGGCTGCAATCTGGACTCTTTTGGGGAGGTAGTGGAGAAAAGAACTCTGAAAAAGTGTATGGCAATTATGAACAATAATGCAGATCCATTATATGAGCTATTCATGAGACAGAAGAGCACCTTCAGCAACCGGCTAATACTTCTGAGGTGTAAGAAAGAAAAATATAGGAAATCGTTTGTGCCAACTGCCATGGGGATGTACAACAATAACATTAGGGGTAAACCACCAAGGTGAATGTCTACTTATTTCTCTACATTTCAGTTCACTCATTGTGTATGTCCTATTCTAATGTATAATGTTCTTCTGTCAACAAACTGTCATGTCAACTATGTAATTCCTCTATGATTTTTATGATGTAAGTTGTGCTGCTTTGATACCATAATTTCCGACGGGATCAATAAAGTGTATCGTATCGTATCGTATCGTATATTGTAGAATACCCGATGCGTTAATACAGGTCACGCAGTATATAACAGTGGCCACGCAGTATATAACACAGCCTATGTACTATATAACACAGCCCATGCAGTATATAGCAGCCACGCAGTATATAACACAGGCGACATAGTATATAACACAGCCCACACAGTATATAACACTGGCCATGTAATATATAGAACAGACCACGCAGTATATTGCACAGCCCACGTACTATATAATACAGCCCACGCAGTATATAATACAGCCCACGTACTATATAACACAGCCCATGCAGTATATAGCAGCCACATAGTATATAACACAGGCGACGTAGTATATAACCCTGGCCACGTAATATATAGCACAGCCCACGCAGTACATAACACAGCCCACATAGTATCTAACACTGGCCAGGTAGTATGTAGCAGCCACGCGGTATATAACACAGCCCACGTAGTATATAGCAGTGTGGGCACCATATCCCTGTTAAAAAAAATAATTAAAATATAAAAATAGTTATATACTCACCCTCCGGTGTCCAGCGAAGCTGTGCCGATGCGCATGCGGCTGCCGCCATCTTCCGTTCTCATGATGCATTGCGAAATTACCCAGATGACTTAGTGGTCTCGCGAGACTGCTAAGTCTTTGGGTAATTTCGCAATGCATCTCTGGGAACGGATGCTGGCAGAAGCCGCGGACACCTGGGCAGACTACGGAAGGTAGCAGTTTTTTGTTTTTTTAATTATTTTTAACATTACATCTTTTTACTATTGATGCTGCACAAGCAGCATCAATAGTAAAAAGTTGGGGACACACAGGGTTAATATTAGCGTTAACGGAGTGCGTTACCCGAGACGTAACATGGTCTGTTAACGCTGGCATTAACCCTGTGTGAGCGCTAAGTGGAATGGAGTATGGAGCGGGCGCCGGGCACTGACTGGACGGAAGTAGGGAGGGACTAATTCTCGGCCGGTCTGTGGCCGTCGCTGATTGGTCGCGGCAGCCAGGACAGGCAGCTGGCGAGACCAATCAGCGATGCAGGATTTCCGGGACAAACAGAAAGAAAGACAGACGGAAGTACCCCTTAAACAATTATATAGTAGATAACTAGCTCTCTTCAGCAAAACACAGGTGAATAGGAGGAGGGACAAAATGCCCCAGCTATCCTGCCATTTAACTGAAACATGCTGTCTTCAGCCAGTGACATCTGGATTTTTAGTATACTGTAGCACTGCCTAGCAGCGAAATCAATAGTAAATAGAAGTGTGCTCATACATACATTTAACACTTTCCATCAGACATACAGGATTTCTTTTGACATGAACTGGCAACCATACTTTTTTCATTAATAGTGAAAATATGATTTTTTTATCTCTAAATTTAGCAAATGTTTTAAGAAAAGTCTTCACTAAGTTACATAAATGAAAAATTTACCAGTTAAACAACTGCAGTTGATGAGCTGCAACTGTGCAATAGTTAAAGAACATGCCGGAATGCATTGCATTTCCTCAGATAGCTAACTGAATCTTATTCCTTTGTAATGATTATAGCTCAGAACTTTTGACCAGGGCAATGTGGCAGAAAATTAAGATAGCAGGATGAAGGTGGAATTTATCCTGAGGGAATAAAATTTGACATCGCAGCTATGTGAAACGCGTCTTCTGGGATAAATCCTCATCAAGACACTTAAGCCATGGATGACTTCTCTGGTAAGAATGCTATTGCCATGCTATTGATATACATATAGATTACTTGTCCAACTTATGCTAAACTTGCACATCTAGCGATTTGCAGAGTAATGATGGGCAAGATCCCATCTAGAAATATTGAAGGTCAACATACTGTCTTTATGTTATATGATCCTCTTTTAAATGCACACTTACTATATAATATCTATCATTAGGACAACCAGCACTTTGAACTAGTCTATTTTCGAGACTACTGAAGCAAGTATAAAGTAAAAAAAAAGTTTTTTAAAATATTTAAAAAAATGTAAAAGTTTAAATCGCCTCCCTTTCGCCCCATTCAAAATAAAACAATAAAAAATACAGATATCTGGTATTGCAGTAATCAGAATTGCCCCATCTATGAATATATATAAAGAATTAATCCAATCGGCACACGGCGTAACAAGAAAAAGTTGTTGGATTGGTGGCTTGGCTGGTTTCTGCTTTTTCTGTTCATAAAACATGAAGTTGGTAAAAATATCAATGGGGATAGGAAATCATCATTGTAAAGGAATAATGGTATGAAAATCACTAGGATCCCCCTATGGAATAGAGATGGCAGCCATATGATTTTCATCACCTGACTTTCCTCAATACAGATTAATTGAAAAGTGTGCACAATAACAGGTTTTACATATCAAGGGGAAGAAGGATTAGATGATTCCAGGGACATGCTGGAGCTTGTAGTACTGTCCTGTCTGCAGTGTAAGGAGGATCAAATGATATCAGGGTCATGCTGGTGTTTGTAGCCCTGTCTAGAAAAGATTACCAACTAAGTGCAACTGTCGTGAAAAAGGCCAAGTTGGCCGAAACACAATGACATTCAAAGGCTGCTCTTATTTTTTACCTTTAATAAAATAAATCTTATTTGCATTCAAAAGGAGTGTGCAATTAACATTTATTCTACATGGTCACTAAAGGAGTTAGTTATTGAGACAGTTTTATAAATTGGGTCGTAGTGGGCACGGCGATACCAAATATGTGTACTTTGATTGTTTATATACACAGATCTCGCAAAAATGTTCAGTTTGTCTGGGTATCTCTTTAGAGGTATATTTTTGAATAAAATGTAAATTGTTCTTTTATTCAATAAACTTCTGGCAACGTGTCTCCAAATTTCCAAGCAATAAATTTTATATTTTTTTTAATGACAAAGAAAAATGGTCAAAATAGAAAAAACAGTGCTTTCAAATCTCAAATAATGAAAAGAAAATAAGTTCATAATCATTTAGAAACAACAATACTAATGTTTTAATTCAGGAAGAGCTTAGAAAATCAGTATATTGCGGAATACCATGATTTTTAATCACAGCTTTCATGCGTCTTGGCATGCTTCCCACCAGTCTTTCACACTGCTTCTGGCGCAAAAATGTAAGCAGTTCTTCCTTGTTTGATGGCTTGTGACTATCGATCATCCTCTTGATTACATTCCAGGGGTTCAGGTCTGGAGATTAGGCTGTCCATGACAGGGTTTTGATGTGGTGGTCTCTTAATTTTTGCCAGAGCTGTATTTTTTCATAAAAATATTTATTTATATATACAATATCTTTAGATTTTTTATTATTATCTTTTTATATTTTTAACAAATATTTTTACATTTAGTTAAACATTTTTTTTTTACTTTTTTACTTTGTCCCAATATGGGACTACCATTTTTTGCAGGCGGATCGCTTGTACAGCATGAGGATGCAGCAGCATTCCCATGCTGTAGAAACTGTCATCTCTGCACTGACAGACAAAGTTGCTGATCATGCACTGCACATGATCAAGCAACTTTCCTAGCGCTAGTGACCCGGATGTCATCATGCTGACAACGGATCACCATGGCAATGATCGTGACCACGCACCCTGCTGTGGGGTCTCTGATCCAAAGGCAGAGGGACTGTTTGCTCTCTGTCATCACCCGTAAAGCTGAGATCACTTTCTATCACAGCATTTATGAGACTAAAGTTGCATGATCTGTGTGTGACTGCTCCTGGCACTCAGTACTGGGTGTCACCTGCCAGAATTTGCTGACACCTGGCGGCAATTGCCCACCACAGCCCATGTGCGCGAGCGATCGCCATGCAGTAATAATACGACCCTGGTCAGTTAGGCCCAGGGCACAGGGACATATTATTATGACAAATGTTAGAAAGGGGTTAAATACGTCTTTCCGCAGCCAGATCTAATGTAAGAAAGTCACTAGTAGTGTTGAGCGAAACCTTCTGATATTTGGAAATATCGGGATCGGATTGTATCGGCTGATATCCAAAAAATATCGGATATCACCGATACTGATACCGGAAACCAATGCAAGTCAATGAGGCACAAATATCGGAATGAAAATAAGCCCTTTCTTTCCTTGCACATCCTGTTCCGGAGGGGGGGAAGAGTGTGGGCGGTGCGTCGGTGGTGCGTGGGCGGAGGCTGCGTGTCTGTTTGGGACCGTGGGGGGTCTGTGCGGCCTACTAGGGGTCGGTATGGGCCTCTCGGGGGTCTGTGCAACCTGCTGGGGATCTGTGCGGCCTGCTGGGGGTCTGTATGGGCCTCTCGGGAATCTGTGCGGCCTGCCGGGGGTCTGTACGGCCTGCTGGGGGTCTGTATGGGCCTCTGGGGGGTCTATGCAGACTGCTGGGGTTTTTTGTGTGCAGGCATCGTCCGATGGGACTACAAGTCCCATCAGGCTATGCCTGCTACAATGGCAGTGATTGACACATTAGCCAATCTTGCGACAGTAGTAGTCCCATCATCCGGCTAATGTGCTGAATGTAAAAAAAAAAGCAAAACTACATACTACATACATACTACATACATACTACATACATACTACATACATACTACATATTACAAACATACAACATACTACATACATACTACATACATACATATATACAATATACACACAGTACTACATACATACTACATACATACAACATACATACTTACAACATACTACATGCATACTATATACATACTACAGACATACATACATACTACATACATACATTCTTCATACATACTACATACATACAACATACATACTGCATACATATAACACACTACATACAACATACATACTACATACATACTACATGCATACTACATACATACATACTACCTACAACATACATACTACATACATACTACATACATACATACTACATACAACATGCGTACTACATACATAGTAACATAGTAACATAGTAAGGCCGAAAAAAGACATTTGTCCATCCAGTTCAGCCTATATTCCATCATAATAAATCCCCAGATCTACGTCCTTCTACAGAACCTAATAATTGTATGATACAATATTGTTCTGCTCCAGGAAGACATCTAGGCCTCTCTTGAACCCCTCGACTGAGTTCGCCATCACCACCTCCTCAGGCCATACATACTACGTACATACATACTACATACATACTACATGCAACATACATACTACATATATACTACATACATACATACTGCGCAACCTGCCCTACCCTCTCCTAGTGTTTCATCACCCATCCCCTGCAGACTGTGAGCCCTCGCGGGCAGGGTCCTCCCTCCTTATGTACCCGTGTGCCTGTTATCTGCTCATGTTTAATGTATTTGTCTATATTTGCCTCGTATTCACATGTAAAGCGCCATGGAATAAATGGCGCTATAAAAATGTATAATAATAATAAAATAATAATAATACTGTACATACATACTTCATACATACTACATGCATACAACATACATACAACATACTACATACATGCTACATACATACAGCATACAACATACATACAACATAAATACATAGTAGATACATACATACTACATGCATACCACATAGATACATACATACTGCATAGATACAACATACTACATACATGCTACATACTACATACATACTACATACATACATACAACATACTACATACATACAACATACTACATATATACTGCATACATACAACATACTACATATATACTACATACATACTACATATATACTACATACATACTATATATTAAGGGTCACCAATCTAACCCAAGAAGAGGTGCGAAACCGGCTAAATAAGATTAAAATAGATAAATCTCCGGGTCCGGATGGCATACACCCACGAGTACTAAGAGAACTAAGTAATGTAATAGATAAACCATTATTTCTTATTTTTAGTGACTCTATAGCGACAGGGTCTGTTCCGCAGGACTGGCGCATAGCAAATGTGGTGCCAATATTCAAAAAGGGCTCTAAAAGTGAACCTGGAAATTATAGGCCAGTAAGTCTAACCTCTATTGTTGGTAAAATATTTGAAGGGTTTCTGAGGGATGTTATTCTGGATTATCTCAATGAGAATAACTGTTTAACTCCATATCAGCATGGGTTTATGAGAAATCGCTCCTGTCAAACCAATCTAATCAGTTTTTATGAAGAAGTAAGCTATAGACTGGACCACGGTGAGTCATTGGACGTGGTATATCTCGATTTTTCCAAAGCGTTTGATACCGTGCCGCACAAGAGGTTGCTACACAAAATGAGAATGCTTGGTCTGGGGGAAAATGTGTGTAAATGGGTTAGTAACTGGCTTAGTGATAGAAAGCAGAGGGTGGTTATAAATGGTATAGTCTCTAACTGGGTCGCTGTGACCAGTGGGGTACCGCAGGGGTCAGTATTGGGACCTGTTCTCTTCAACATATTCATTAATGATCTGGTAGAAGGTTTACACAGTAAAATATCGATATTTGCAGATGATACAAAACTATGTAAAGCAGTTAATACAAGAGAAGATAGTATTCTGCTACAGATGGATCTGGATAAGTTGGAAACTTGGGCTGAAAGGTGGCAGATGAGGTTTAACAATGATAAATGTAAGGTTATACACATGGGAAGAGGGAATCAATATCACCATTACACACTGAACGGGAAACCACTGGGTAAATCTGACAGGGAGAAGGACTTGGGGATCCTAGTTAATGATAAACTTACCTGGAGCAGCCAGTGCCAGGCAGCAGCTGCCAAGGCAAACAGGATCATGGGGTGCATTAAAAGAGGTCTGGATACACATGATGAGAGCATTATACTGCCTCTGTACAAATCCCTAGTTAGACCGCACATGGAGTACTGTGTCCAGTTTTGGGCACCGGTGCTCAGGAAGGATATAATGGAACTAGAGAGAGTACAAAGGAGGGCAACAAAATTAATAAAGGGGATGGGAGAACTACAATACCCAGATAGATTAGCGAAATTAGGATTATTTAGTCTAGAAAAAAGACGACTGAGGGGCGATCTAATAACCATGTATAAGTATATAAGGGGACAATACAAATATCTCGCTGAGGATCTGTTTATACCAAGTAAGGTGACGGGCACAAGGGGGCATTCTTTGCGTCTGGAGGAGAGAAGGTTTTTCCACCAACATAGAAGAGGATTCTTTACTGTTAGGGCAGTGAGAATCTGGAATTGCTTGCCTGAGGAGGTGGTGATGGCGAACTCAGTCGAGGGGTTCAAGAGAGGCCTGGATGTCTTCCTGGAGCAGAACAATATTGTATCATACAATTATTAGGTTCTGTAGAAGGACGTAGATCTGGGTATTTATTATGATGGAATATAGGCTGAACTGGATGGAAAAATGTCTTTTTTCGGCCTTACTAACTATGTTACTATGTTACTATGTTACTACATACATAAAAATTACAATACATTCATACATTACATACAATCCATACATATAGACATAGAGTACATATAACATAGAGTACATACTCACCATCACTTGTCATTTTGATCCCCGAAGCCAGTGTCATCTGTAAAATAGATTAAAATAACAAACAACCAATATACTCCCTGATCCACAAAAATCCACTAGTGACCCACGACGATCTCCCATGGAGAACGGCAGCATCAGCTGATGCGACCACTCTCTAGGGGCTCCAGGAATACAATGATGGGAGGAAGGTATCCTTCCGCACTGTATTCCTCCACCGCTGTAAAAAAAATAGTCCCTAGTCTCACTTTTGGCATTGCTGTGTGAGAAATTTTCCCACGCAGCAATTGCCATAAAGTGAGACTTTGAACTCTAGTAACCTCTCAGTGATGCACTGCAGGAGCCATTGTCTCCTGTCAGTGTGTCACTGAAGGTCCTATAGAGCGGTGACATCACCCGATTGTCACTGTTCTGTAGGGGAGATCGTTGTGGGACACTCGTTATTAATTGGACTACTAGGTAATATACGGTTTATTATTTTACATTTTTTGCAGGTGCTGAAGTATGGTATGGTAAGTATGGTTAAATGAAGAATATTAAAATAAGTTTTTCCTAATGTCTGTGTGTTTATTAACCCTTTACTAGTATTGGATTAATAATGGATAGGCGTCTTATTGACGCCTCTCCATTATTAACCCAGCTTAATGTCACCTTACAATAGCAAGGTGACATTAACCCCTTTTAACCCCATATCCCACCGCTACATGGGAGTGGGAAGAGAGGGGCTAAGTTCCGGAATTGGCTCATCTTACAGATGTTCCATTTCTGGGGCGGCTACGGACTGGTATTTGAAGCCGGCAGGCAATATCCATGGCCCCTCTCTAGGCTATGAATATCATAGCTGTCTGCGTAGTCTTCCTGGCTATACAATATAGGGGGACCCCATGTCATTTTTTTGGGTGATCCCCCTATTTTAATAGCCAGTAAAGGCTACGCAGACAGTAGTAGGCTACAAATATTGGACCCCGGCCGTCGGCTTTCCCCCTCTGGCGCAGAAAATTGCACGGTAGTCCACACCGGTATTTTCAGTTCTTAAATTAAATGCTCATTAAGGCCTCTTTAACACTTGCGTCGGTACAGGTCCATTGCTATGCGTCGGGCCGATGTACCGATGCACGTTGTGAAATTTGTGCACAATGTTGGCAGCAGATGCAGTTTTTCAATGCGTCTGCTGCCCATTCTGAAGTCCGGGGAGGAGGGGGAGGAGTTTCAGCCGTGCATGTGCGGTAGAAAATGGCGGACGCGACGGACAGAAAAACGATCATTTGAACATTTTTTCGTGCCCATGGTCCGCCAAAACAAGATGGATCCGTTGCATGACGGACGCGACATGTGGCCATCTGTCGCAATCCGTCGCTAATACAAGTCTATGGTCCTTTTTTTTGCGGAATCCGTTTTTTCTCATAGAGTTGTATTAGCGCTGGATTGCACCTGATGGCCACATGTTTCATCCGTTTTTTGCCAGATCCGTCAAAAAAGCTGTATCTTCCAGACAGAAAACACATACAGAGGAACGGTTCTTCTGTCCGGCGAAAAAATGCACAGCGACAGATCTGGCTAAAAACGTATGAAACTGAGATGTGAAATGATGAATCCGGCCTCTGAATCCGTTTTTTCATGCATGTTTCCATTCAAATCATGCACATTTTCCTTTTATTTACTTATTTTCAAAAACTGCATCAAAACTGCACCAAAACTGCATCAAAAACTGCATCATAACTGCATCAAAAACTGTATCAAAACTGCACCAAAAACTGCATAAATAACTGCATCAAATATCGCACCAAAAACTGCATTAAAAATTGCATCAAAAACTGCACCAAAAACTTAATCAAAACTGCGCCAAAAACTGCATCAAAAACTCCATCAAAAACCGCACCAAAAACTGCATCAAAACCAGCATCAAAAACTGCACCAAAAACGCATAAAAACTGCATCAAACACCGCATCAAAACTGCATCTAAAACTGCACCAAAAACTGCATCAAAACGTGCACCAATAACTGCATCAAAACTGCACCAAAAACTGCATAAAAACTGAATTAAAAACCGCACCAAATACTGCATCAAAACCTGCAACAAAAACTGCACCAAAACTGTGTCAAAACTGCACCAAAAAGTGCATCAAAACTGCACCAAAAACTTCATAAGGCTATGTGCACACATTGCAGATTTGACTGTGGAATTTTCTGTGCAGATTCTGAATCTGCACCTTTTTTTGGTCTGTGCACACGTTGCAGATTTTTGTGCAGATTTCTTCCTTTTTTCACCCCTGCAGATTTCTATTATGGAATGGGTGCAGAAACGCGGCAGTTCTGCACAAAGAATTGACATGGTCCTTTTTTTAATCTGCTGCGTTTTCTGTGCAGATTTTTCTGCCCCATTAGCACAGCATTTTTATTTTGCCATTGATTTACATTGTACTGTAAATCACTTGCAGGTCTGCAGCATTTCTGCACGGAAAAAAAAGCTGCAGTTCTGCAGGAAATCTGCAACGTGAATCGCATTAAAAACCGCACTAAAAACTGCATCAAAACCTGCATCAAAACTGCACCAAAAATGGCATCAAAACTGCACCAAAAACTGCATCAATACTGCACCAAAACCTGCATCAAAAACCGGACCAGAAACTGCATCAAAACTGCACCAAAATCTGCATCAAAACTGCACCAATAATGCACCAAAACTGCATCAAAACTGCAACAAAACTGCACCAAAAACTGCAACAAAACTGCACCAAAAACTGCATCAAAAATCGCTTCAAAAACCGCACCAAAAAACTGCACCAAAACGGCATCAAAACTACACCAAAACTGCACAAAAAAACGCACAAAAAACCGCACCAAATCTGCATCAGTACCTGCATCAAAAAGTGCATCAAAACTGCACCAAAACTGCAACAAAAAATGTATCAAAACTGCACCAAAAACTGCAACAAAAAACGCACCAATAATCGCATCAAAAACCACACCAAAACTGCATCAAAAACTGCACCAAAAACGGCATCAAAACTGCACGAAAAACTGCACCACAAACTGCATCAAAAACCACACCAAATCTGCATCAAAACCTGCATCAAAAAGTGCTTCCGCAGTGTATTTTCCGCAAAGTGTGCACAGCATTTTTTTTCTCATTGATTTACATTGTACTGTAAATCAATTGTGGATCTGCAGCGTTTCTGCACCTCAAACACTGCGGATCCACGGAGAACCTGCAACACGTGCACATACCCTAAAAACTGCACCAAAACTACACCCAAAACTGCATCAAAACTGCATCAAATCCTGCACCAAAAACTGCACCAAAAACTGTATAAGGCTATGTGCACACATTGCGGATTAGGCTTAGGAATTTCTGAGCGGATTCTGCCTCCCCTGGCAGAAAACGCACCTGTGGATTTGTCGCATTTTTTGTGTGGTTCCAAGGCATTTTTTGTGCGTTTTTTTTGCGGTTTTCTTGTGGATTTGCTGTGTTTTTTACCCCTGCGGTTTTCTATAATGGAATGGTTGCAAAAACGCTGCAGATTCACAAAAAAGAAGTGACATGCTACTTCTTTTAAACCGCAGTGTTTCCGCCGTGTATTTTCCGCAAAGTGTGCACAGCATTTTTTTTCTCATTGATTTACATTGTACTGTAAATCAATTGCGGATCTGCAGCATTTCTGCACCTCAAACACTGCGGATCCACAGAGAATCTGCAACGCGTGCTCATACCCTCAAAACTGCACCAAAACTGCACCGAAAACTACATCAAAACTGCACCAAAAACTGCATCAAAACTGCACCAAAAACTGCATCAAAAACCATACCAAAACCTGCATCAAAAAGTGCATCAAAACCGCACCAAAAACTGCATCAAAACTGCACCAGTTTTTGATGCAGGTTTTGATGCAGTTTTTGGTGCCGTTTTGATGCGTTTTTGATACAGTTTTGGTGCAGTTTTTGATTCATGTATGATACAGTTTTTGGTGCAGTTATGATGCAGATTTGATGCAGTTTTTGGTGCAGTTTTGATGCAGTTTGTGGTGCAGTTTTGATGCACTTTTTGGTGTGGTTTTTGGTGCGGTTTTTTATGCAGTTTTTGGTGCAGTTTTGATGCAGTTTTGGTGCGGGTTTTGCATGGTTTTGATGCAGTTTTTGGAAATAAATAAATAAATGTGCATGATTTGAATGGAAACATGCATGAAAAAACGGATTCGGAGGCCGGATTCATCATTTCACATCTCAGTTTCATGTGTTTTTTGCCGAATCCGTCGCTGTGCGTTTTTTCGCCGGACAGAAAAACCGTTCCTCTGTATGTGTTTTCCGTCTGGCGGAAACAGCTTTTTTGATGCATCCGGCAAAAAATGGATGAAACGTGTGCCCATCAGGCCCAATCCGGCGCTAATACAACTCTATGAGAAAAAAATGGATCTGGCAGAGAAATACGGATCCTGAAAATGTGCTCGCAGGATGCGTTTTTTACCCATAGACTTGTATTAGCAACGGATTGCGACAGATGACCACACGTCGCGTCTGTCGTGCAACTGATCCGTCATGTTTTGGCAGACCGTCGGCATGAAAAAACGTTCAAGTGAACGTTTTTTTGTCCATCCCGTCCGCCATTTCCTACCGCACATGCGTGGCCGAAACTCCGCCCCCTCGTCTATGGACTTCAGAATGGGCAGAGAATGCTTTGAAAAACTGCATCCGTTGCCCACGTTGTGCACAAATTTCACAACGTGCGTTGGTACATTTGCCTGACGCATAGTGAGGGACCCGTACCGACGCAAGTATGAAAGAGGCCTTAATGAGCATTTAATTAAAAAAAAAAACAGAATAAATCGGCATGGGCTCCCGTGCAATTATCTGCGCCATAGGGGGAAAGCCGGCAACCGGGGGCCAATTGTTGTGAATTCTGTGATCAAGCTCCCTCCTGTGGTCATGAGTGGTACTGCAGCTTCAGAGTTTCCTTCCTCAGGTGATGAGGTTAAGTCGTTAGGTGCTGCTCTATTTAATTCCACCTAGTGCTTTGATCCTGGCCTCCAGTCAATGTTCTAGTATTGGTCTTGCTTCCTCCTGGATCGTTCCTGTGGCCTGTCTGCTCAGCATAAGCTAAGTTCTGCTTGTGTTACTTTTGTTGCTATATTTTCTGTCCAGCTTGCTTTATTGGTTTTTCTTGCTTGCTGGAAGCTCTGAGACGCAGAGGGAGCACCTCCGTACCGTTAGTCGGTGCGGAGGGTCTTTTTGCCCCTCTGCGTGGTTGTTTGTAGGTTTTTGTGTTGACCGCAAAGCTATCTTTCCTATCCTCGGTCTATTCAGTAAGTCGGGCCTCACTTTGCTAATTCTATTTCATCTCTGTGTTTGTGTTTTCATCTTACTCACAGTCATTATATGTGGGGGGGATTGGGTGTCCTTTTTGCCGTTGGCTGAGTTCGCTCTTAATAATCGGGCCAGCTCGGCTACCTTGGTTTCACCGTTTTTCTGCAATTCTGGGTTCCATCCTCGTTTCTCTTCAGGGCAGGTTGAGTCTTCGGACTGTCCTGGTGTGGATACTGTGGTGGACAGGTTGCAGCGGATTTGGACTCATGTAGTGGACAATTTGACCTTGTCCCAGGAGAAGGCTCAACGTTTCGCTAATCGCAGACGCTGTGTGGGTCCCCGACTTCGTGTTGGGGATTTGGTTTGGTTGTCATCTCGTTATATTCCTATGAAGGTTTCCTCTCCTAAGTTTAAGCCTCGTTTCATTGGTCCGTATAGGATTTCTGAGGTTCTTAATCCTGTGTCTTTTCGTTTGACCCATCCAGATTCTTTTTCCATCCATAACGTATTCCATAGGTCATTGTTGCGGAGATACGTGGCGCCTGTGGTTCCATCTGTTGATCCTCCTGCCCCGGTTTTGGTGGAGGGGGAGTTGGAGTATATAGTGGAGAAGATTTTGGATTCTCGTGTTTCAAGACGGAAACTCCAGTATCTGGTTAAGTGGAAGGGTTATGGTCAGGAAGATAATTCCTGGGTCTTTGCCTCTGATGTCCATGCTGCCGATCTTGTTCGTGCCTTTCATATGGCTCATCCTGGTCGGCCTGGGGGCTCTGGTGAGGGTTCGGTGACCCCTCCTCAAGGGGGGGTACTGTTGTGAATTCTGTGATCAAGCTCCCTCCTGTGGTCACGAGTGGTACTGCGGCTTCTGAGTTTCCTTCCTCAGGTGATGAGGTTAAGTTGTTAGGTGCTGCTCTATTTAACTCCACCTAGTGCTTTGATCCTGGCCTCCAGTCAATGTTCTAGTATTGGTCTTGCTTCCTCCTGGATCGTTCCTGTGGCCTGTCTGCTCAGCATAAGCTAAGTTCTGCTTGTGTTACTTTTGTTGCTATATTTTCTGTCCAGCTTGCTTTATTGGTTTTTCTTGCTTGCTGGAAGCTCTGAGACGCAGAGGGAGCACCTCCGTACCGTTAGTCGGTGCGGAGGGTCTTTTTGCCCCTCTGCGTGGTTGTTTGTAGGTTTTTGTGTTGACCGTAAAGCTATCTTTCCTATCCTCGGTCTATTCAGTAAGTCGGGCCTCACTTTGCTAATTCTATTTCATCTCTGTGTTTGTGTTTTCATCTTACTCACAGTCATTATATGTGGGGGGCTGCCTTTTCCTTTGGGGAATTTCTCTGAGGCAAGGTAGGCTTATTTTTCTGTCTTCAGGCCTAGCTAGTTTCTCAGGCTGTGCCGAGTTGCATAGGGAGCGTTAGGCGCAATCCACGGCTACCTCTAGTGTGGTGTGATAGGATTAGGGATTGCGGTCAGCAGAGTTCCCACGTCTCAGAGCTCGTCCTATGTTTTTTGGTTATTGTCAGGTCACTTTGTGTGCTCTGAACTTCAAGGTCCATTGTGGTTCTGAATTACCTATTCATAACAGCCAATATTTGTAGCCTGCTATGAATATCAGCCCGCAGCTGTCTGCGAAGCTGAAAGGCTACGCAGACAGCTGCGGGCTGATATTGATAGCCTAGAGAGGGGCCATGGGTATTGGCCCCCCCGGCTACAAATACCGGTCCACAGCCACCCCAGAAATGGCACATCCGTAAGATGCGCCAATTCCGGCACTCAGCCCCTCTCTTCCCAATCCCATGTAGTGGTGGGATATGGGGTAATAAGGGGTTAATGTCACCTTGCTATTGTAAGGTGACATTAAGCCAGGTTAATAATGGAGAGGCATCAATAAGACTCCTATCCATTATTAATCCAATACTAGTAAATGGTTAATAAAACACACACATTAGGAAAAAAGTATTTTATATTCTTCATTTAACCATGCTTACCATACTTCAGTGCCTGCAAAAAATGTAAAATAATAAACCATATACTACCTGTCCACCGTAGTCCAATTAATAACGAGTGTCCCACGACTATCTCCCCTATAGAACAGTGACATCGGGTGATGTCACCGCTCTATAGGACCTTCAGTGACACAATGACAGGAGACAATGGCTTCTGCAGCGCATCACTGAGAGGTTACTAGTGTTCAAAGTCTCACTTTATGGCAATTGCTGCGTGGGAAAATTTCTCACACAGCAATACCAAAAGTGAGACTAGGGACTATTTTTTTACAGCGGCGGAGTAATACAGTGCGGAAGGATACCTTCCTCCCGTCATCGTATTCCTAGAGCAGTATGTAGTATGTATGTATGTATGTAGTATGTATGAAGTATGCATGTATTATGTTGTATGCATGTATGTAGTATGTATGTAGCATGTTGTATGTATGTATGTAGTATGTTGTATGTATGTTGTATGTAGTATGTATGTAGTATGTATGTAGTGTGTATGTAGTATATAATATGTATGTAGTATGTACAGTGTGTACATAGTATGTAGTATGTAGTTTTTTTTTTTTTTACATTCAACACATTAGCCGGATGATGGGACTGCTACTGTCACATCATTGGCTAATGTGTCAATCACTGCCATTGTAGCAGGCATAGCCCAATGGGACTGGTATTCCCATTAGACAATGCCTGCGCACAAACATAAAGACCCCCTGCAGGCCGCACGGACCCCCGAGTGGCCCGCACAGACCCCCGGCAGGCCGCACAGACCCCTAAGAGGCCCATACAGACCCCCGGCAGGCCGCACAGACCCCCGAGAGGCCTGTACAGACCCCCGGCAGGCTGCACAGACCCCCATCAGGCCCGCACAGACCCCCCACGGTCACGCACAGACCCCACACGCACACAAAGACACACAGTCTCTGCCCACGCACTGCCCACACGCCATCATAGTGCATCATTGCACTACAGGAACTTTCGATTCCGGTATCCGATATCTTGAAAGTATCGGAACTCAGCATCGGAAATCCGATACAGCGAATATCGGCTAGTACCAGATATTTGCAGTATCGGAATGCTCAACACTAGCCACTAGATGTAACATGCAGACAAGTACAAGACAGAAGTAATCAACTTAACTGTTTATTCTGTGGGTGCAAATATAGCAAGGGGAGTGATTTGATCAGAAAGTAAACTGTGGGAAACGGTATTTATAGAGTATAATATCCAATATACAATAATAGCAAAGTTGTTATCAATGCACTGTAACTTCTGCAGCACAAATGTACTACATTGCATATCTAGTTTCTAATTAGAGCAGTGTACTCATTAATAAGCGTGTCGCTATAACGATCTCATTTATGTTCCAGGCCCTAGTTTGGGGGTTTCCGGTATTTCATGCTTGGCCACATGTCTTTCTGAAAAAGTCAATTAATGCTCTCTGAGCCTCTTGCACTCTGGCCGGTCCCACCCAGTTTGCTGCACTACCCCAGATTTATCCCTGTACCGTGCATCAATGTCGGAAGTAATGGCCTTATTCACTCACACCTTCAGACCTTCTCTTCTGGATTTTGGTCCTCACCAGATCGTTGGTGCTTCACCTGTGATGGCCATCTGTTGGGTTCAAACAGGTGAGTGCTTTGGCTTGGGTCTTTCCTGGCATTGTTTGGTCTCTGTATCTTGACTGGTGCAAAGCTGAGACCTAGGTTTTTGTTGGAGTAATCTAGTCCACGGATGTTGCCTTGCATAATCTAGATTGAACTCGTGGGAGCACAGCAGCCCGCTGGTTTGGTCCCTTGAGTGCACCTCAGTATCATGGCCGCGGCCTCCCTCCGAGCACACATCCTGCTGCTCTCTCTCTCTCGTTGACACCAAATCAATTCCTGCCTTGTCAATCCAGCCTTTTATATTGGGGTTACCTTGTGCTCCATTAAGACTCGTCCTTCTCGAAACACTCTCTTATTGATTCCACCGTGGACAATTTGTGCAGAAGGTCACAGGTTCCTGGTCACAAATGCCGCACACCTCTGAGGAATCTTATCTTTCACGGCACATTCTCTTACATCTCAACCTTACAACTAGGACCACTGGGAAACTCCTGCGAGCTTACATTTTTAAAATCCTGCACCGGTGACCGTACCTTGATAAAGAGCAGCGAAACGCGCGTCGGTGGCGGCGATACACAGGTCCGGCACTACACCTCAGCATGGGTAAGCATCACTGCTAGAATTTTATCGTATGCCATTGTGCTGTTACTGGATTCTTTGATTATGTGATGTGGCACTGTGTCTAATGGTAGGGACACAGCGCAGATGCTTCCCTGACTAACATGTGAGCACTAAGCACTTTATTTCATGTAACCTTGCTGGATATATACCTGTGGCTGACCTGATCCCTTATTATTTGTGATTGTTATTCTGTACGTGTTGTTATTTTGATTTATGGAACTAAATAAAGTTATATATTTTTATACATATCTTGTGGACTAAGTACTCCGCATTTTTTCTCATGGTTCCTATTGTATGCAGGAGTGTCCTCTCGCATCGAGACTGCTTTAGGCAGTGTGTCAAATTGTGATGCATGCTCTAGGCATCCTATTATGTATGGTGTTTCTCTTGGGTTGGAATTATACTACTGTAAGGCAACAGTAGTAACTAGGGTTGAGCGAAACGGATCTTTCATTTTCAAAAGTCGCCGACTTTTGGCACAGTCGGGTTTCATGAAACCCGACCCGATCCCTGTGTGGGGTCGGCCATGCGGTACGTGACATTCGCGCCAAAGTCGCATTTCAATGACGCGAAAAGCGCCATTTCTCAGCCAATGAAGGTGGACGCAGAGTGTGGGCAGCGTGATGACATAGGTCCCGGTCCCCACCATCTTACAGAAGGGCATTGCAGTGATTGGCTTGCTGTCTGCGGCCTCACAGGGGCTATAAAGAGGCGTTCCCGCCGACCGCCATCTTGCTGCTGCTGATCTGAGCATAGGGAGAGGTTGCTGCCGCTTCGTCAGAAGCAGGGATAGCAATAGGCAGGGTCCATTAACCCCCAAACCGCCTGTGCTCTAGCGATTTCCACTGTCCAACACCACCTTTTGTTTGCAGGGACAGTGGAAGCTACATTTTTTTTTCCTCAGCGCTGTAGCTCATTGGGCTGCCCTAGAAGGCTCCCTGATAGCTGCATTGCTGTGTGTACGCCGCTGTGCAAACCAACTGCTTTTTTTAAAGCACAAATCCTGTTGTTCCTTCCTTTCTGCACAACTATCTGTTAGGAGTCGAGTTTCCTCTGCTGCACAGGGGGAATCTTGATCCGTCTCCGCTGCGGTCTCCCATTCTTCCCCAGCCGCAGTGGAGTCTGCTCAGCAGGGACGTCGATCCCAGCGTCTCGCTCAGTCTGACTCTGTGCGAAGAGTTACTGCTGCTTTTCCTGCTTCTGCCATTGAAGCCAGTGCTGGGCAGCGGCGAGTGGACGTTTCTGGATCTAAGTCCTGCTTTTCTCTGTCTGAGCATGCCCAGGGCAGGATCTCCCGTTGGAGATCGAGGGTCACATGCTCAGGTACTGCAGCACATCCCATTGGTCCTTTTGGCAGGTCCTGAAAGGGCAAAACTTCTGTAGCTGTTTCCTGTGCTGCAGCTATATAAACTGCGCATGACTGCACGGCCATGCACTAGTATTGTCTTGTTAATATGTGTGTGTGTTGTGAGTGAAAGTCGCTCTTTAAATAACCCTCCCTATTGAATGATTGTTCGCGGAAGGTGTATGTTTGCTATCTAGCGCCCAACTTATCCAACAGCACGTAACACACATTACAGCTACCAATTGATGTGTCCGCCTGTACGGCGCCGTGCGCTTGCTCTGCGCTTTCCTGACCCAAGCCTGGGTGGTTAGTGGCGTCCGTCAGTGCGGCACCGCACGCACTCTTGTGCCTTTATATTATTATTTAGTTTCCTTACACACCCAGTTGCGGTGTTGTGCCAGCAAGTGTCTAATCGGATTTCAATCCTAGTTGGGGTTGAATTCGCTGACTTCTTTCTCGCGCTCTATGTGCGGTACCGCGGTCCTGTGACGCAACAGGATCGCTTCCTTCACGCAGGGTGAAGTTAACTCGTGCGTGTATACTTATAGTACCGCCATATAGTCCGTCTTACTAGCAGCAGGGTTTTTACCTGCACAGTGGACCTCGGACTGCGAACGCACCTAGTTCCATTTCATCTTGTACTTGGTGCGTTCCGCCAGTCCTTAACACTATCTTTTTTGTTTGTCCACACTTTTGATTTAATTTGTGCAGCAGTCCACTCCTTGTTATTGCTGCCTGCCATACCTGGCTGAGATTACTGCAGGGAGATAGTAATTGTAGGACAGTCCCTGTTTTTTTTTTTTTTTTTAATTCTCCCTGAAAAAAAATCAATAGTGGGAGATTAATCTTGGCATTTGTGCTTGAGTGCCAGTCCTGTGTGTGCCATCTCTCTCCAATTTGGGGCACAGAAAGCCTAGTGTGTAATACTGGGCCTGATTTCTTGACAATTCTCCCTAACCAAAAAAAGTAGTGGGAGATTAAGATTGGCATTTCTGCTAGAGTGCCAGTCCTGTGTGTGCCATCTCTCTCCAATTTTGGGGCACAGAAAGCCTAGTGTGTAATACTGGCCCTGATTTCTTGGCAATTCTCCCTAACAAAAAAAAGGAGTGGGAGATTAAGATTGGCATTTCTGCTTCTGTGCCAGACCCGTGTGCCATCTCTCTCAAATAGTGGGCCACAGAAAGTCTAGTGTCTGTTTTTGGTTTTTAAATTCTCCCTGAAAAAAAAAAACAGTGGGAGATTAATATTGGCCTTTGTGCTTGTGTTCCAGTCCTGTGTGCCATCTCTCTCAAATAGTGGGCCACAGAAAGCCTAGTGTCTGTTTGGGGTTTTTAAATTCTCCCTGAAAAAAAAATAAACAGTGGGAGATTAATATTGGCCTTTGTGCTTGTGTGCCAGTCCTGTGTGCCATCTCTCTCAAATAGTGGGCCACAGAAAGCCTAGTGTCGTTTTTTTTTTTTTTTTTTTTTTTTTTTTTTAAATTCTCCCTAAAAAAAAAAATAAACAGTGGGAGATTAATATTGGCCTTTGTGCTTGTGTGCCAGTCCTGTGTGCCATCTCTCTCAAATAGTGGGCCACAGAAAGCCTACTGTCAGTTTTTTTTTTTTTGTTTGTTTTTGTTTTTAAATTCTCCCTGAAAAAAAAATAAACATTGGGAGATTAATATTGGCCTTTGTGCTTGTGTGCCAGTCCTGTGTGCCATCTCTCTCAAATAGTGGGCCACAGAAAGCCTAGTGTTAGGACTGGCGGAACGCACCAAGAAAGATGTAATAGATGCGTTCGCAGTCCGGGGTCCACCGTGCAGGTGAAAACCTGCTGCTAGTAAATGGCAGCGTAATATGGCGGTGGAAGCGAACCCGGTAAAGCTACAGGTCCACAATACCGCACTAAAGAGTGCAAGCAAGGAATCAGTGAACACAACCCCAAGACTCAGGGTTGAAGTCCGATTAGACCACTTGCTGACACAATACCGCAACTGGGTGTGTTAGGTAACTATTGTAATTAGAGCACCAAAGTGCGAACTGTGCCGTGCTGGCAGACACCACTAAGCACCCAGACGTGGGTCAGGAAGCGCACTACTGGTGCGTGGCGCCGCACTGGCTGACACAGCAATAGACGCTGATACGTGTGTGACACGTTGAGTGGTTAGTCGGGCGCTAGATAGCAGCCATACTCCATACACGAACAGTCATACAATAGGGTAGGGGTATTTAACGAACGACTTGCACTCACAACAAACACACGTATACAATTGTACACTAGCGCATGGCCGTGCGGTCATGCGAAGCTTATATAGCTGTGGTACTTTCAGGACCTTCCAATAAAGGACCAATGGGCAGCTGCCACAGAAGTTAGCCCTTTCAGGACCTGCCAGGAGGACCAATGGGAACCACTGCAGCATCTGAGCATGTGACCCTTGATCTCCAACGGGAGATCTCACCCTGGGCATGCTCAGAAGGGAAAAAGGAGGACTTAGTCCCAAAAGCGTCCGCTCGCTGCTGCCCAGCACTGGCTTTAATTGCAAAAGCTGGAGAAGCAACAGCAAGCCTAAGCACAGAGTGAGACTGAGCCAGACGCAAGGACCGTCGTCTCTGCTGAGCAGGTTTACCTGCGGCAGGAGAGGAATGGGAGACCGCAGCAGAAGCGGCCCGAGATTCCCCTGTGCAGAAGCGGGAACTCGACCCCTAACATTACCCCTGCTCCTAGGGCCCCCCCCCTCCCTGGGCCTCGCTACGTTCGAAGGCAGCAATGAGCTGCAGAGCCCGAATGTGCTCAGCAGGCTCCCAGGATGTATCCTCAGGACCGTAACCCCTCCAGTCCACCAAATAAAATTTTTTGCCACGAACCACCTTGTACCCCAAGATAGCGTTCACCTCGTAATCGTCCGTAGACGAACCCGACGTCCCAGTAGATGACTCAGAAAACAGGGACATGTACACGGGCTTAAGGAGGGACACATGAAAGGTGTCGGTGATACCTAGGCGTGGAGGAAGGGCCAGACGGTAAACCACAGGATTAACCTATTCGAGGACCTTAAAAGGACCTAAGTAGCGAGGTGCAAACTTGGTAGACTCAACTCGCAGCCTGATGTTACGGGTGGAGAGCCACACTAAGTCGCCAGGAGCAAAGGTTGGAGCGGGGCGCCGATGTGCGTCGGCGGAGGACCTCATTCTCTCCTTGGAAGCCCGAATGGCATCCTGAGTGCGATCCCAAATGTCCCGTGCCTCCACAGCCTAGTCTGCTACCCTGGAATCGGCGGAAGACACGGGCATGGGCACAGGTACCCGCGGATGCTGACCATAGTTAAGGAGGAATGGGGTCTGTCCAGTGGAGTCAGCTACAGCATTGTTAAGAGCAAACTCCGCGCACGGTAGCAAAGATGCCCAGTCATCTTGCCTAGCAGAGACAAAATGTCGCAGATATGTGACCAAGGTCTGGTTGGCTCTCTCCACCAACCGATTCGTCTCGGGATGATATGCCGAAGAGAGATTTAACTCGATACTGAGAAGATGACAAAGCTCTCTCCAGAACCGATGCACACATACTGGGGACCCCGGTCACTGACAATTTTGTCTGGCATACCGTGAAGGCAGAAGATGTGTTTAATAAACAATGCTGCTAAGGCCCGTGCAGAAGGTAGCCGAGGAAGCGGCACCAAATGCACCATTTTAGAAAAATGGTCGGTGATTACCCAAATGATGGTACAGCCACGAGACTTGGGCAAACCCACCACAAAGTCCATCCCGACCATCTCCCAGGGCCTGTCTGCCACCGGCAGAGGGTATAACAAACCAGCTGGCCGTTGACGGAGAGACTTATTTTTGGCACAAGAGACACATGCCCGAACGTAGTCTCCGACGTCACGAACCATATGTGGCCACCAGTACATTCTCGCCAGCAACTCAGATGTCCTCTTTGCCCCAAAGTGTCCACCCACTCTGGACGAATGAGCCCAAGTGAGAACCTCCGGTCGCAAATTAATGGGAACAAAGGTCTTGCCCGGAGGCACAGACTCAAGCGAAACTGGAGCTACGGTTCTCAGACTCTCCGAAGGGACAATAAGCCGAGGCTCCTCCTCCTCCTCCTCAGTTGACACAAGGGAGCGAGAGAGAGCGTCAGCACGAATGTTCTTCTCCCCGGCGAGATAATGTAGAGTGAAGTGGAACAGGGAGAAAAACAAGGACCATCTGGCCTGACGAGAATTCAGCCGCTGGGCTGTACGCAAATAGACCAAATTTTTGTGGTCCGTGAAGACTTGGAATGGAAACCGAGTGTTACCACTGCTGCTGCTGCTCGCCGCGGTCCCGGTGTCGGGTCTGGGCGCGTCCGATCTTCTTCTCCTGCTGGGGTGTCTGGTGGTCCTGCGGCGCGCTCTCGCCGCTCTGTTCCTCCCTCTGCAGTGGCGCGTTCCTGGCGTTCCACTTCCGGGTTCGGGCGTCCCGCCGACTCCGCTTCACTTCCGGAGTCTTCGACCACTGGGGGCTTGCTGATCCCGCGCAGGCGCTCTGGCTTCCACAATAGGGGCAGGCGCATCGCACCCAATATGATTCCCTAGGGTCCAGGTCAGTTTAGTCTCAACCAATCCCTGCTCTTGTCTTTACTATATTAGGCGTCCTCTTCTGTGCCTCTTTGCCTGATTGTCATAGCATTTCCTGTGCTTCTGGCCCCCTCTCTTGTGCTCGTTCTTGGCTCGCTGTCTCGTCGCCTCTTTGGCGGACTGCGTTCCTCTCCGTTTTCGTCCTTAGTTCTTGTGGTTCCCGTTTCTGTTTTGCTTAGTATTCTTAACCTTCCTTTTTGTTTGTTCCACAGTATCTCGCTGGCGTCCGTGACCTCTGGGCCTGCCACTTACGATCCCTGTATAGGGGTCGGTTCATCCCAAGGTCTGCTCGCCCGGGGGTAGGGCTGCCCACGGTCCAGAGGGTCCACTCTCAGTTCTAGTAGTGTTCGTTACAGTACAATCAGGCCATGGACCCCACTAGTACACCCTTCTCGGCTCAGAAAGAGTTGGCCCTTTTGCGCGATAACCAGCAGCGCATTATGGCCTTTATGAAGAATATGGAGTCACGCTTAACCTCCCTGCAAACTGCTGATCCAGTTAACGCCGCTCAGCTAGCTAGCCTACAGCAGGAACTATCTCAACAGCCGGATACTCAAACCCGTATGTTGAGTTATATGGCATCTATTGATGATCGCTTATTTAGCTTACAGTCGGCTCCTGTTGCCTCCGCTCATGCGTCATCTCTGGATTCCGCTCCCGCTCTGACCTCTCATCCTCCTCCTCCTCGTCTGGGTAAACCTCCCCGGTATTCTGGCGATCCCAAACTCTGCAGAAGTTTTTTGAATCAATGCCATCTCCATTTCGAGCTTCTACCTCTGCAGTATCCTACTGAACGAGCCAGAGTAGCGTTTATAGTGTCTCATTTGGAGGGAGAGGCTTTAGCCTGGATAAATCCTTTGTGGGAACGAGACGATCCCATAGTTTCCCACTTAGAAGATTTCCTTGAGACCTTCCGTAAGGTTTTTGACGAACCCGGACGTTTGGCCTCAACTACTGAGTCTCTGTTTAATCTACGTCAGGGTTCCCTATCAGTGGGACAGTATGCCATCCGCTTCCGTACCCTGGCGTCGGAGCTCGGATGCAATAATGAAGCTCTAGTGGGTGCTTTTTGGCGGGGCTTGTCCAGCCATATTAAGGACGAACTTGCTGGACGAGATACTCCAACCACTCTGGAGGATCTTATGTCTCTCGCTACACGTATAGATCTTCGCTTTCAAGAGCGTTCCCGAGAATCTGCGTGTGCTAGAAGGTCTAATGTCTCTACTCCTCCCCGTCGGTCCAGTAGCCCTCGAGTTCCCGCTGCAGCTCCTTCTTCCTCTTCTTCACCCGAACCCATGCAAGTGGATCGAGTAAGGTTGGCGGAGCAACGTCGTAAGGAGAGACGTACCCAAGGCCTTTGCTTTTATTGTGGTAGCGCCGCTCACTTGCTACGTAGCTGTCCGGAGAGACCGGAAAACTTCTCCGCCTAGGACAGGTAAGAGAGGCCTCCCTAGGTGTTCCAGCTTCCTCTCAGCCTTTAACCCTTTCCGTTTTACTAATTTCCGATCTAGGTCGCTTTTCAGAGACTGCGTATGTGGATTCGGGCGCGGCAGGTAATTTTATCAGTCTTGACGCGGTTCGGAGGCTTCGCATTCCAGTCTACTCTTTGGACTCTCCTCGTTTAATTGCTTCTGTGGATGGGAGACCCTTACAGGAAGCTATCTCGTTGGTTACAGAGGAGGTGGAGATACAAATTGGGGCTCTTCACCACGAGAAAATTGCCCTCTACGTTCTACCGAATCTTTCTCACGCATTATTGTTTGGTCTTCCGTGGCTTCGAGTACATGAACCTACCCTTAATTGGCGTACCGGAGATGTCCTACGATGGGGGCCTACTTGTCATTCACGTTGTCTACAGTCTGTTCGCCCAGCTCTGCCGTCTCTGTCTGCTTGTGTTACTGAAGGTTTACCAACACCTTACTGGTCCTACGCGGACGTCTTCGACAAGAGAGAGGCTGAAAGTCTTCCTCCACACCGGCCTTATGACTGCCCGATTGATCTCCTTCCCGGTTGTTCTCCACCTAGAGGAAGAATCTACCCTCTATCGGCAGCTGAGACCCAGTCTATGTCGGAGTACATTACGGAGAATCTGGCTAAAGGGTTTATTCGAAAATCTTCTTCTCCTGCCGGAGCAGGTTTTTTCTTCGTGAAAAAGAAAGACGGTTCTTTACGTCCCTGTATCGACTACCGAGGATTGAACAATATTACGGTCAAGAACAGGTATCCTCTACCTCTCATTCCCGAACTCTTCGACCGCCTCCGTGGTGCCCGTATCTTCACCAAGCTTGATCTTCGGGGCGCTTACAACCTTGTGCGTATACGCGCTGGTGACGAATGGAAGACCGCTTTTAACACTCGAGACGGTCACTACGAATATCTGGTTATGCCATTCGGGCTTTGCAACGCCCCCGCAGTTTTTCAAGAGTTCGCCAACGATATATTCAGAGATCTTCTTTACTCATGTGTTGTGGTGTATCTGGATGACATTCTTGTTTTTTCCACCGATCTTCCGTCTCATCGTAGATGTGTTCGCAAGGTCTTGCAGCGTCTAAGAGAAAACCACCTGTTTGCCAAATACGAGAAATGTCTGTTTGAACAAACCTCCTTGCCGTTTCTAGGATACATCATCTCGAATTCAGGTCTTAGGATGGATCCTGAGAAAGTGAGTGCCATACTCAAATGGCCACAACCCTGTGGAGTAAAGGCCATCCAACGATTTATTGGGTTTGCCAATTACTATAGACAATTCATTCCGCACTTCTCATCTATAATCCAACCTCTTACCTTTCTTACCCGAAAAAGTTCCAGCTCTAAGGTATGGACTCCGGAAGCAGAAGTCTCCTTCGAATCTCTTAAGAAGTCCTTTTCCTCCGCTCCAGTCTTGCATCATCCGGAAGTTAATAAACCCTTCATTCTGGAGGTAGACGCGTCCTCTACGGGAGCTGGAGCTGTGCTCTCGCAAAAGACTTCTGAAGGGCGAGTGGTTCCTTGCGGTTTTTACTCTAAGAGTTTTTCTAACTCCGAACGAAACTATACCATTGGTGATCGTGAGTTATTAGCCATCAAATTGGCCTTGGAAGAGTGGAGGTATCTGTTGGAGGGGTCTGTACATCCATTCGTAATCTACTCCGATCATAAAAACCTTGCGTATCTACAAACTGCGCAAAGACTAAACCCTCGACAGGCCAGGTGGTCTCTATTCTTCGCTCGCTTCGAATTTGAGTTACGCTTTCGGCCCGGAAACAAGAACCTTAAAGCAGATGCACTGTCCAGGTCCTTTCAGCCACCGGACTCAGAAGAACGGCCAGCGTACATTATCGACCCCTCCAAAATCATGACTGTGGCACCACTACAGATGTTTTCCCCGCCTCCAGGTAAAACCCTCGTCTCGGACTGCAACTAAGTGAGAGTGTTGTCTTGGGGTCATTCCTCCAAACTGACTGGACATGCGGGTTCTAAGAAGACTTTCCTTCTCATCTCGCGGTATTATTGGTGGCCTACTCTACACCAAGATGTCAAAGAATTCGTCGCATCTTGTCCTTCCTGTGCTAGGAACAAAGTGCCCAGACAGTTACCTTTTGGCAATCTCCTTCCTCTACAGGTTCCGTCAGTACCTTGGCAGCATATAGCCATGGATTTCATTACCGATCTACCACGTTCCTCTGGTTGTACCATCATCCTTGTCGTAGTAGACCGGTTCTCTAAGATGGCTCACTTCATTCCACTTCCCGGTTTACCTTCAGCTCCTGAGTTAGCAAGAATATTCATCCGGAACATTTTCAGACTCCATGGCTTTCCTCTTCATATTGTCTCCGACAGAGGAGCACAATTCACCTCTCGATTCTGGAGAGCTCTGTGCAAGCTCCTTAAAGTTTCTCTGGACTTCTCTTCCGCCTACCACCCTCAAACAAACGGTCAAGCAGACTAACCAGACCTTAGCCGCCTATCTGCGACACTTCACCAATGTTCATCATAGTGATTGGGTCGATCTACTTCCTTGGGCGGAGTTTGCTTTCAATAATCATTCCAGTGAAGCCTCTACGAAGACTCCTTTCTTTGTGGTGTTTGGTCAACATCCTGGTTTCCCCTACCAGTCTCTTCTGTCTCCGGAGTTCCAGCAGCAGACTCTTCTGCTCGCAATTTTTCTACGATCTGGGGTGAGGTTAAAAAGT
This sequence comes from Ranitomeya imitator, assembly GCF_032444005.1. Taxonomy (NCBI): domain Eukaryota; kingdom Metazoa; phylum Chordata; class Amphibia; order Anura; family Dendrobatidae; genus Ranitomeya; species Ranitomeya imitator. Next base: position 546,175,166 of record NC_091285.1, read on the forward strand.
CGCTCGATAGAGCAGCCTTAAAAATGAAGAGGCAAGTTGACAAGAAACGCTTGGATTCTCCTCCTTTTGTGCCCGGTGACAAGGTCTGGCTTTCTTCTAAATACATCAGACTCAAGATTCCCTCCTATAAGCTTGGTCCACGCTACATTGGTCCATTTGAGATTCTGCGTCGAGTTAACGATGTCGCCTACAAGCTGAAGTTACCTGCCTCGCTCCGTATTCCCAATACTTTTCATGTCTCTCTTCTCAAACCAGTTATCTTTAACCGCTTCCATTCTCTGTCTACTTCTTCCTTGCAACCTGTCAGTGCTGATAATATTTTCGTTGTGAAGGATATCTTAGCGGTTAAGAAGGTCCGTGGTAGGAATTTTTTCTTAGTTGATTGGAAAGGTTTTGGTCCTGAGGAGAGATCTTGGGAGCCCTCCGAAAACATTAATGCTCCTCGTATTCTTAACAGATTTTTTGCCCGTTTACGTAAGGGGGGTTGTAAGGAGGGGGGTACTGTTACCGCTGCTGCTGGTGCTCGCCGCGGTCCCGGTGTCGGGTCTGGGCGCGTCCGATCTTCTTCTCCTGCTGGGGTGTCTGGTCGTCCTGCGGCGTGCTCTCGCCGCTCTGTTCCTCCCTCTGCAGTGGCGCGTTCCTGGCGTTCCACTTCCGGGTTCGGGCGTCCCGCCGACTCCGCTTCACTTCCGGAGTCTTCGACCACGGGGGGCTTGCTGATCCCGCGCAGGCGCTCTGGCTTCCACAATAGGGGCAGGCGCATCGCACCCAATACGATTCCCTAGGGTCCAGGTCAGTTTAGTCTCAACCAATCCCTGCTCTTGTCTTTATTATATTAGGCGTCCTCCTCTGTGCCTTTTTGCCTGATTGTCATAGCATTTCCTGTGCTTCTGTTCCCCTCTCTTGTGCTCGTTCTTGGCTCGCTGTCTCGTCGCCTCTTTGGCGGACTGCGTTCCTCTCCGTTTTCGTCCTTAGTTCTTGTGGTTCCCGTTTCTGTTTTGCTTAGTATTCTTAACCTTCCTTTTTGTTTGTTCCACAGTATCTCGCTGGCGTCCGTGTCCTCCTTTTGGGTTACAGTCCTGCTGAGTCTCCTTCTGTGCCTTTTTGTTCTCCTCCCTGGAGCCGTCCCTCTCAGTACTTCCACTGTGGGTAAGTGACCTCTGGGCCTGCCCCTTACGATCCCTGTATAGGGGTCGGTTCATCCCAAGGTCTGCTCGCCCGGGGGTAGGGCTGCCCACGGTCCAGAGGGTCCACTCTCAGTTCTAGTAGTGTTCGTTACACCGAGCACCCTCCAAAAGATGTCTCCACTCCGAAAAGGCCAACTTCATTGCTAGCAACTCCCTATCCCCGATGGAGTAATTTCTCTCCGCTGGTGTGAAGGTCTTTGAGAAGAAGAAGCATGGATGCTTCCGACCTTGAGCATCCTTTTGATAGAGAACTGCTCCAGCACCAGCGGATGAGGCATCCACCTCCATAAGGAATGGCTTATCCACATCGGGACGATGTAAGATGGGAGCGCTAGCAAAATGGGACTTTATAGAAATGAAGGCCTTGGAGACCTCTTTCGACCACAATTTGGGATTCGCTCACTTCTGGGTGAGGGATACCAAGGGAGCTACCAAAGTGGAGAAGTGGGGGATGAACTGGCGATAGTAATTTATGAACCCCATAAAGCGCTGCACCGCTTTAAGAGAATGGGGTTCTTGCCAGTCCATCACAGCCTGTAGTTTGGCAGGATCCATAGCCAATCCCTGGGCCGAGATGATATAGCCCAGGAAAGGTAAAGACTCCTGCTCAAACACACACTTCTCCAACTTTGCATAAAGAGAATTCGCCCGTAAGAGTTCGAAGACTCTGCCAACATCTCTCCGGTGGGAGTCAATATCTGGAGAGAAGATGAGAATATCATCCAGATAGACTACAACCGAGGTGGAAAGCATATCCCGGAAGATATCATTGACAAAGTCCTGAAAAACGGCTGCGGCATTACAGAGCCCGAAGGGCATCACCAGGTACTCATAGTGCCCATCCCTGGTATTGAAAGCCGTTTTCCATTCGTCCCCCTCACGGATGCGAATCAGGTTGTAGGCACCCCGCAGATCTAGTTTGGTGAATATCTTAGCTCCCCTTAGCCTGTCAAAGAGCTCCGATATCAGGGGCAACGGGTACTTATTTTTAATGGTGATAGCATTGAGACCCCTGTAATCGATGCAAGGACGTAATTCCCCGTTCTTCTTCTGTACGAAGAAGAATCCCGCCCCTGCAGGAGACACTGACTTCCTAATGAACCCTCTTGCCAAATTCTCCTGGATGTATTGAGACATAGCCTCCGTCTCAGGGAGAGAGAGGGGATATACCCTTCCCCGAGGAGGTTCAGCTCCAGGCAAGAGGTCAGTAGGACAGTCATAGGGGCGATGAGGCGGTAGAGTCTCTGCTGCCTTTTTAGAGAATACATCTGCATAGCACCAATAGCACCTTGGAAGAGATGAAAGGTCTGCAGGTACCTCGGTAGTAAAGACCTGTACACACTCACTCACACACCTGCCCATACAAGACTTACTCCAACCCAATATTCTCCCTGAGGACCACTCAGTATGTGGGTAGTGGTAACGGAGCCAGGGTATTCCCAGTAAAATCTCATCCATTCCCTCGGGAAGGACTAGAAGAGAAATAATCTCCTGGTGGGAAGGGGACATGGACAACGAGAATGGAACAGTCTGGTGTGTGATTTGTTGTGGAAGTGTCGACCCATTCACAACTCTAACAGTTACAGGTTTGGCGAGCATAACAAGTGGTACAGTGTGGCGCAGAGCAAAAGCAGAGGACATGAAATTTCCCTCTGCTCCTGAGTCCACACAAAGCTCGACTGTTAGAGTGGGTGAGTCAAACAGGATTGTCCCTTTAAAGGACAGGAAAAAGCCGCTGTGTCTAGTGAACCTCCCCCTAAGGTTACTAGACGCGATCGTTTTCCCGACCGCCGTGGACATTTATTAGTGTAATGTCCTCGTTGGTGACAATTTTTACAAACCATGGGTACTCGAGCGGCCTGAGACTTAGGTCCCGCTTGAGAAACCTCCATGGCCTCATGGGAGTCGGACGCCAAAACGGAAGATTCAAGAGGTCTGGCGAAGGTGGGAGCCAGTCTAAACCTCTGCCTACACTGGGTCTGCTCTAACCTTCGTTCGTGAAAACGGAGGTCGATGCGGGTAGATAGAGAAATAAGCTCCTCCAGTGTGGCGGGTATCTCCCTGGTGGCTAAGGCGTCCTTCACGTGGTCTGCCAGTCCCCTCCAGAACACCGGAATTAGAACTTTATCCGACCACTCTAACTCCGAGGCTAGAGTCCGGAACTGGATGGCAAACTGGCTGACCACGGACGAGCTCTGAGTAATTGTCAATAACTGGAGCGCGGTATCGTGTGTAATACGGGGTCCCAAAAAGACCTGCTTCAGAGCGTCCAGAAAGAGCTGAGCACTCTGTAGCACACGGTCATCATGCTCCCAAAGTGGCGTTGCCCACTCCAACGCCCTGCCCGACAAGAGAGATAAAATAAATCCCACTTTCGCCCGTTCCGTAGGGAAATGCGCTGCCAGGAGCTCGAGATGTATGGAGCACTGGCTTATGAATCCGCGACATTGTTTACTGTCACCAGCAAACTTGTCAGGAAGCGGGAGACGGGATAAAGTCGGGGCAGAGGTGGCAGCGGACAAACTGGCTGCGGCTACACTTGCAGCCTGAACAGCGACAGCAGTGACATCCACAGCTGAGGTTGAACACTCTAGAGCCGCCAACCTTCCCTCCAGCTGCTGGATGTACTGCTGTAAACGCTGATCGTCTGCCATTTACTAGCCAGACCCTGGCGCTAGTGTTCTGTTAGGACTGGCGGAACGCACCAAGAAAGATGTAATAGATGCGTTCGCAGTCCGGGGTCCACCGTGCAGGTGAAAACCTGCTGCTAGTAAATGGCAGCGTAATATGGCGGTGGAAGCGAACCCGGTAAAGCCACAGGTCCGCAATACCGCACTAAAGAGTGCAAGCAAGGAGTCAGCGAACACAACCCCAAGACTCAGGATTGAAGTCTGATTAGACCACTTGCTGACACAACACCGCAACTGGGTGTGTTAGGTAAGTATTGTAATTAGAGCACCGAAGTGCGACCTGTGCCGTGCTGGCAGACACCACTAAGCACCCAGACGTGGGTCAGGAAGCGCACTACTGGCGCGTGGCGCCGCACTGGCGGACACAGCAATAGACGCTGATAAGTGTGTGACACGTTGAGTGGTTAGTCGGGCGCTAGATAGCAGCCATACTCCATACGCGAACAGTCATACAATAGGGTAGGGGTATTAAATGAACCACTTGCACTCACAACAAACACATGTATACAATTGTACACTAGCGCATGGCCGTGCGGTCATGCGAAGCTTATATAGCTGTGGTACTTTCAGGACCTTCCAATAAAGGACCAATGGGCAGCTGCCACAGAAGTTAGCCCTTTCAGGACCTGCCAGGAGGACCAATGGGAACCACTGCAGAATCTGAGCATGTGACCCTTGATCTCCAACGGGAGATCTCACCCTGGGCATGCTCAGAAGGGAAAAAGGAGGACTTAGTCCCAAAAGCGTCCGCTCGCTGCTGCCCAGCACTGGCTTTAATGGCAAAAGCTGGAGAAGCAACAGCAAGCCTAAGCACAGAGTGAGACTGAGCCAGACGCAAGGACCGTCGTCTCTGCTGAGCAGGTTTACCTGCGGCAGGAGAGGAATGGGAGACCGCAGCAGAAGTGGGAACTCGACCCCTAACACCTAGTGTCTGTTTTTTTTTTTTTTTTGGTTTTTAAATTCTCCCTGAAAAAAAGAAAAATAAACAGTGGGAGATTAATATTGGCCTTTGTGCTTGTGTGCCAGTCCTGTGTGCCATCTCTCTCAAAAAGTGGGCCACAGAAAGCCTAGTGCCTGTTTTTTTTTTGTTTTGTTTTGGTTTTTAAATTCTCCCTGAAAAAAAAAATAAACAGTTGGAGATTAATATTGGCATTTGTGCTTGTGTGCCAGTCCTGTGTGCCATCTCTCTCAAATAGTGGGCCACAGAAAGCCTAGTGTCTGTTTTTTTTTGTTTTTTTTGTTTTTGTTTTTAAATTCTCCCTGAAAAAAAAAATAAACAGTGGGAGATTAATATTGGCCTTTGTGCTTGTGTGCCAGTCCTGTGTGCCATCTCTCTCAAATAGTGGGCCACAGAAAGCCTAGTGTCTGTTTTTTTTTTTTTTTTTTTTTTAAATTCTCCCTGAAAAAATAAAATAAACAGTGGGAGATTAATATTGGCATTTGTGCTTGAGTGACAGTCCTGCATCTCTCTCATTTGGTGCCACCGTTACCTTGGTTACGTTTTTAAAACAATGAGGAAGTCTGGTGGAAGAGGTCGTGGCAGTGGGCGTTCATTGCCAGCTGGTAATGATGGTAGTGGTGGCGGAGCATCAGTTGGTCGTGGGAAAAACAATATAGCACCTAAGTCTCGAGTTGTTGAGCCAGGTTCGTCGTCTGGCTACACAAGGCCTCGAACGCTCCCTTTTCTGGGAGTAGGAAAACCACTTTTAAAGCCGGACCAGCAAGAGCAAGTTTTGGCTTACCTTGCTGACTCAGCCTCTAGCTCTTTTGCCTCCTCTTCTGAGACTGGTAAATGTAAAAGCAGCGCGTCGTTAGTGGATGTTCATGGTCAGGGACAGGGACAAGTCGCTTCCTTGTCCTCTTCAGCAAAAACAACAACAGAGAAGGATGCGTCAGGTGACACAACAGGTTACTCCATGGAGCTCTTTATACATACCGTCCCTGGGTTAGAAAGTGAAACAGTTAACAGGCCATGCCCATTACAAGTTGAATCGGACATGGAGTGCACTGATGCACAGCCACAGCCAGATTACTATGCTGTTCCTTTGACTCAGACCACAACATTGCTCTCGCAGGGTACTGATCCAGAATCAGACCCTGTTGAGACTATGTTGCCCCATCACGAACGCTCTACCACCGACTTTCACGGTGACACAGACGAAGTTGCACACGAGATAGAAGAGGAGGTCATACATGACCCAGTTGTTGACCCCGATTGGCACCCATTGGGGGAACAGGGTGCAGGCGGCAGTAGTTCTGAAGCGGAGGAGGAGGGGCCACAGAAGGCATCAACATCGCAATAGGTTCCATCTGCCGGGCCCGTATCTGGCCCAAAACGCGTGGCAAATCCAAAACCTGTTGGAGGACAGCGTGGCCATCCGGTTAAAGCTCAGTCTGCAATGCCTGAAAAGATATCCGATGCTAGAAAGAGTGCAGTCTGGCATTTTTTTAAACAACATCCAATTGATCAGCGCAAAGTCATCTGTCAAAAATGTTCAACTACCTTAAGCAGAGGTCAGAATCTGAAAAGTCTAAATACAAGTTGCATGCATAGACATTTAACCACCATGCATTTGCAAGCCTGGACTAACTACCAAACATCCCTTAAGGTTGTAGCACCCTCGGCCAATGAAGCTAGTCAGCAACGCAACATCCCTTCCGTCACTGTAAGGCCACCATTTTCCGCACCACCTGCAGTATCTGTGCAGGTTTCGTTGCCAGGCCAAAGCAGTCAGGGTCAGGGAATTACCAGTTTCGTAGTAGGAAACACTGCATCTAGGGCACCGGCAACAATACCGTCTCCAACCGTCTCTCAGTCTGCCATGTCCACCGGCATCCCCGCTAGTTTTACGATCTCCAGCTCTCCAGTCCAGCTCACCCTACATGCGACTCTCGTTAGAAAAAGGAAGTACTTAGCCTCGCATCCGCGTACACAGGGTTTGAACGCCCACATAGCTAGACTAATCTCGTTAGAGATGATGCCCTACCAGTTAGTTGAAAGCGAAGCTTTCAAAGCCTTGATGGACTACGCTGTACCACGCTACGAGCTACGCAGTCGACACTTCTTTTCGGGAAAAGCCATCCCAGCCCTCCACCAGCATGTTAAAGAGCGCATCGTCCATGCACTCAGGCAGTCTGTGAGTACAAAGGTGCACCTGACAACAGATGCATGGACCAGTAGGCATGGCCAGGGACATTACGTGTCCATCACGGCACACTGGGTGAATGTGGTGGATGCAGGGTCCACATGGGACAGCAATTTTGGGACAGTTCTGCCTAGCCCACGGTCTAGGAAACAGTTGGCTGTAGCTGTTCGCACCCCCTCCTCCTCCTACTCGTCCTCCTGCAGAAGCGAGAGCTCGTCCACAGACCACAGTCGCACAACCACTCCATCCGCAGCTGCCACTGTTGCACACCTGGTGTCCCATTATGGGGCAGCTACTGCCAAGCGTCAGCAGGCTGTATTGGCTATGAAGTGTTTGGGCAACAACAGACACACCGCGGAAGTTCTGTCCAAGTTCTTGCAGAAAGAAACGCAGTCGTGGCTGGGCACTGTAGATCTTGAGGCAGGCAAGGTAGTGAGTGATAACGGAAGGAATTTCATGGCTGCCATCTCCCTTTCCCAACTGAAACACATTCCTTGCCTGGCTTACACCTTAAACCTAGTGGTGCAGTGCTTCCAGAAAAGTTATCCGGGGTTATCCGACCTGCTCCTCAAAGTGCGCGGACTTTGCTCGCATATCCGCCGTTCGCCCGTACACTCCAGCCATATGCAGACCTATCAGCGATCTTTGAACCTTCCCCAGCATCGCCTAATCATAGACGTTGCAACAAGGTGGAACTCAACACTGCACATGCTTCAGAGACTGTGCGAACAGAGGCGGGCTGTTATGTTTTTGTGGGAGGATACACATACACGGGCAGGCAGTAGGATGGCAGACATGGAGTTGTCAGGTGTGCAGTGGTCGAAGATACAAGACATGTGTCAAGTCCTTCAGTGTTTTGAGGAATGCACACGGCTGGTTAGTGCAGACAACGCCATAATAAGCATGGGCATCCCCCTAATGCGTCTGCTGATGCAAAGTTTGACGCACATAAAGGAGCAGGCGTCTGCAGCAGAGGAAGAGGAAAGCCTTGATGACAGTCAGCCATTGTCTGGTCAGGGCAGTGTACAGGACGAGGTAGCGGGCGAACAGGAGGACGAGGAGGACGAGGAGGATGATGGGGATGATTATTTTTGTAATGAGGAAGCTTCTCCGGGGCCAATAGCAACTGGTGGCGTTGCAAGGCCGGGGTCAGGTTTTTTTAGGGAGACAAGTGACTTAGATGTGCCTGAAACTGCCCCTCAACCCAGGACAACCGCAGATTTGACAACTGGAACTTTGGCCCACATGGCGGATTATGCCTTACGTATCCTCAAAAGGGACACACGTATTTGTAAAATGATGGCCGATGACGATTACTGGTTGGCCTGCCTCCTTGATCCTCGCTATAAAGGCAAATTGCAAAATATTATGCCACATGAAAACCTGGAACAAATATTAGCAACCAAACAATCAACTCTTGTTGACCGTTTGATTCAGGCATTCCCAGCACACAGCACCGGTGATCGTTATCACATGAGCTGCAGGGGGCAGCAGGCCAGAGGTGTTAGAGGTGCACAAATCAGAAGTGGCGTTGGACAGAGGGGTTTTCTGACCAGGTTGTGGAGTGATTTTACTATGACCGCAGACAGGACAGGTACTGCAGCATCAATTCAATGTGACAGGAGACAACATTTGTCCAGTATGGTTACTAACTATTTTTCATCCCTTATCGACGTTCTCCCTCAACCGTCATTCCCATTTGATTACTGGGCATCCAAATTAGACACCTGGCCAGAATTGGCAGAATATGCATTGCAGGAGCTTGCTTGCCCAGCAGCTAGTGTCCTATCAGAAAGAGTATTCAGTGCTGCAGGTTCAATATTAACCGAAAAAAGGACTCGTCCGGCTACCCAAAATGTTGATGATCTAACCTTCATTAAAATGAACCACAACTGGATTTCGAATTCTTTTGCCCCACCTTGCCCGGCTGACACCTAGCTTTCCTATGAAAAGGTCTTGCTTGTGGATTGCTCTGACTGACTTTTCCAATCTCGTAATTTGCAGCAGCTGTTTGTCCAGCATACGACATGTTTACACCTCCCTAAATGGCAAAACTCCCCCCACAGGGCCGTGGTCTGCCACTTGGCGGAAGCACACGTGAGAGTGCCGTTTGTCTGAAGAGGTGGGTATGCACGATTTTGGTCAACGGCACTGCCACTGGGTCCCTCATAGTACAATAAAGTGTCTCTGGCGGTGGTGGTGCACACCCAACGTCAGACACACCGTTGTAACATGAGGGGCCCTGGGCCTGTACCGCCGGCCACAAGAGAGTTCCCCCCCCCCAGCTCAAACAGTGCTCTACCCCTTGCAAAATTATCTCTCACAGTTCCACCAATGTTTAGTTTATGCACTGACATCTTTCAATGCCTGGCACTGACAATACCAATGTGTTGACATGTATGATGGTACTTAAAATAGTCAGGGGCAGTGTCCTATATTTACACCAGTAAATACTTAGCGCCAAATTACTAGGTATGAAACTCAGCAGAGGAGCCCACCCCTGTACCTTATTATTCCACCCTTTTGTGCTTTGGTTTTGTTGTATAGCGAGACATTAACATCTATTTATTTTTTGTGAGTACTAACTGTCAGACACTCATTACAATCGGCCTCCGCTGACAACACCAATGCTGCCTGTGTACCCCTGCAAGAGAATTCCAAGTGTCTACAGCCCACTTTTGTTATGTTAGGCCTACTAAGCCTGTCTGCGGTCCCTCCTTCCACTAGTCCTCCACTGACCAGACCACTACTGCCCGTGTACCCCTGGAACCAATTTTAAAGTGCCTAAAGCCTAATTTTGTTATGTTAGGCCTACTATGCCTGTCTGCGGTCCCTCCTTCCACTAGTCCTCCACTGACCAGACCACTGCTGCCCGTGTACCCCTGGAACTTATTTTAAAGTGCCTACAGCCTAATTTTGATATGTTAGGCCTACTAAGCCTGTCTGCGGTCCCTCCTTAGACTAGTCCTCCACTGACCAGACCACTGCTGCCCGTGTACCCCTGGAACCTATTTTAAAGTGCTTACAGCCTAATTTTGTTATGTTAGGCCTACTAAGCCTGTCTGCGGTCCCTCCTTCCACTAGTCCTCCACTGACCAGACCACTGCTGCCCGTGTACCCCTGGAACCTATTTTAAATTGCATAGAGCATCCTTTTTTTAATAGTAGACGTACCAACTCTGTCTGCGGTCCATAATTGAAATTGTCCTCCACTGAAGAGACCAATGCTGCCTGTGTACCCCTGTAACCTTTTTTAAACTGCATTGAGCCTAATTTTGTGTTTAAGGCCTACTACCTGTGTCTGTCTGCGCCACTCAATACAGCTGCCCTCTTTTTAAAAAAGCTGAGCATCAATAGTCTGGTTTTCAGCCTATAGGAATTTGAAAACTGCATTGGGGCTACTACTACTACTTCGGTAGGGCCTACTAACGGTGTCTGCCGCTCCAAGGTGTTCCCCAGGTTTCCTCTCCATAGCTTCAATCTTAAAGCTCTTGTTTAGTAGTTGTTGAAAACAACACTGCATTATGACTACAAGTTGGGTCTGGGTTGTAGAGACGGTGTCTTCCACTCCAAGGTGTTCCCCAGGTTTCCTCTCCATAGCTTCAATCTTAAAGCTTTTGTTTAGTAGTTGTTGAAATCAACACTGCATTAGGCCTACAAGTTGGGTCTGGGTTGTAGAGACGGTGTCTTCCGCTCCATGGTGTTCTCCAGGTTGCCTCTCCATAGCTTCAATCTTAAAGCTCTTGTTTAGTAGTTGTTGAAAACAACACTGCATTAGGCCTACAATTTGGGTCTGGGTTGTAGAGACGGTGTCTTCCGCTCCAAGGTGTTCTCCAGGTTTCCTCTCCATTGCTTCAATCTTAAAGCTCTTGTTTAGTAGTTGTTGAAAACAACACTGCATTAGGCCTACAAGTTGGGTCTTGGTTGTAGAGACGGTGTCTTCCACTCCAAGGTGTTCCCCAGGTTTCCTCTCCATAGCTTCGAGCTTCTAGCTCTCGTTTAGTAGTTGTTGAAACAACACTACATTAGGCCTACAAGTTGGGTCTGGGTCGTAGAGACGGTGTCTGCCGCTCCAAGGTGTTCTCCAGGTTGCCACATAATTGAAGCTGCATAGAGCCTATTTTGTAATTTTACGCCTAAAAAGTCTTTCTGCGGTCCCTCCTTCCAATTGTCCTCCACTGAGCACACCAATGCAGACCGTGTACCCATGTAACCTTTTTTAAACCTGCGTCGAGCCAACTTTGTGGTTTAAGGCCTACTTGTAGTGTCTGGCTGCGCCACTCAATACAGCTGTCCTCTTTACAAAAAATGACCTACAATTATCTGGTTTTCAGCCTATCGGAATTTTAAAAATGCAGTGGGCCTACTAGTTGGGTTAGGGCCTTCTATCGGTGTCTGCCGCTCCTTGCTGTTCTCCTACAGTGAACAAAGCTGTCCTGTTACCAATTTTGAACTGCATTTAGCCCACTTTATTCTTTGGTCCAATATCTGTTTCCCCCTCATCCTGCCCATTGCCCAGCCAGTGACAGATGAGTCTGCTGGTACATTGACCCATAACGCAACATTGCTACACTGCAAGATTGTGACCCTGCCGAAAGTCAGGTTCCCCTTCCCGCATACCATACCACCTTACACGGAGACAAAGAGGAAGGTGCAGATGAAGGTGAGGTTCCTTCATCTGGTGGGGGGAGGAATACTCATTGGTGACATCACTGGCACAGGGCCCCTCATAGTACGCAAAAGTGTTGCTGCCGGTGGGAGGCGCCCCCGCCATGCAAACACACCATGCAAACACACCGCTGTACTTTGAGGGGCCCTGTGCCAGTGCCAATGCCAACAAGTGGGCCCCCCCGCTTGCTCAGGATCACAGCACTTGCAAAGTTGAAATACTTACCGCTCCCTGCTCCACTGCCGTGACGTGGTCCAGATTTCCTGGGCCCACTAAATACTTGAACCAGCCCTACCACAACTTTAGCCAAATGACCCCCAATTTCCAATGCCTTACTCTTGTTATAAGGTAAATTTTAGATTGACAAGCTTCAGTAACAAGAATGTATGTTTTTTGCCATTAAAATGGGCATTGTAGGTGTTTTCCTGGCCTCCACTCACTGCCGACTATGCTCCCCCATTGACTTGCATTGGGTTTCGTGTTTCGGTCGATCCCCGACTTTTCGCGATAATCGGCCGATTCCACTCGACCCGACTTTTGAGATAGTCGGGTTTCGCAAAACCCGACTCGACTCTAAAAAAGTCAAGGTCGCTCAACCCTAGTAGTAACCACTGAGCCACCATTAGTAACAGCACAGATGTATTGAAAGTTAATTTGACAGTTATGATTAAAATTTGTGACAAATATTAATACATTTTCCATAGATTATGCATTATTTTTGTATAAGACTAGCCACAAAGCATGATGGATTTCCTAGTTCCAGCAAACTGAATGAGATTCCTGAAGTCTCACACTCATGTTGATAATATTTTCCTTGCAGATTTGCAGCAGATTGAACCTCTTCATGACGGGGCTAATTTCTGTTTTTGCAATTTTGTTTTTTTTCTCCCCTTCTTCTCAGAGCCATTACTCCACTATTTTTTCTGTTCACGTAGACAAATGAATTCTTGTATTTTGTTGGATGAGTTGTACTTTTAAAGTACACCATTCATTTTACCACATAGTGTACTGGAAAACAGGAAAAAAAAATCCAAGTGGGTAAAAATTATGAAAAAAATGTAATTCTGACATTGGTCTTTCGGAATTGTTTTTACGGTGTATATTTTGTGGTAAAAATGACCTTGCAGTATGATTCTGCTCATCAGTATGATTACAGCGATACCAAGCATATATCATACTTTAGTGGCGAAAAAAATAAAAACTCATGAATATGCACAAAAACATTTTTGGGTTGCGTAACCATTTTCTGAGACCCATAACAGTTTTTCAGTCGATGGTGCTGTGTGAGGGCTTATCGTGGTATGAAACAATGTTTTTATTGATACTTTTTGGGGATGGATATTTCGTTTTGATCACTTATTACAGCAATTTTTGTAGCATTGCAGTGACAAAAAATTTAATTCTGGCATTCTTGATTTTTTTTCATTGACAGTGTTTACAGATCAGGTTAATTATTTTTATATTTTGATAGACAGGACTTCACTGAACATGTCAAAAAAACATGTGTATTGTTTAAAAAAAATAGTAATTTTTTTATTTTTAATGGGGCAAAAGGATGGTGATTTGAACTTTAAAAAATATGAAAAACAAAACAAGAAAAAAAACACTATGTTTACTCATTAATGTTATTAATAGTCCCCCTAGGGGACTTGAAGCTTCGATCGTTTTATTGCTTGTGCATATATAGCATAAACTGCTGTCTCCTTTGAAACCCAGCAACACAAATAACCCCGACAACAGGAATAACAATGTTTCTAGTCATTATATGACTTTTATCCTTCACATTTTTCAGTGTTTCTCTCAGCACGTGAGAGCCCAGAAGTTGCTTTTTGTGTGCACTGAATTTTAATGCATCCAACTTTTCATCCCACTCCTCTCCATAGACTTGTTGCAGAAGATGGAATTTGATCCCAGGCTGGAGACATAATTGCAACAGAACATACTTGCCACAGACTTAGGCCAGTCTCACACGTCCAGATAATTCCGGTCCCGGAAAATCGGTACCGGAATTATCCATGTCCGTGTCTCCGTGAGCTCCCGTGGTACATCAGTGTGGCACACGATCGGCACACGTGTGCCGCCCGTGTGCCGACTGGGTACCACACGGAGCGTGGAGGAGACAGCGCTAGAGATAAGCGCAGTCCCCTGCATCTGGTGCTGAAGCGGCCATTCATATCTTCTTTCCAGCAGCGTTCGCTGGAAAGAAGATATGAAAAATCCTTTTTTTTGTCCTCGTGTTTAAAATAAAGATCCCTGTCGCCACCCCCCTCCCATCCCCTGTGCGCCCCCCGCTGTTACTAAAATACTCACCCAGCTCCCTCGCAGCGTCCTGTCCTCGCCGCAGCTTCTCCTGTATGAGCGGTCACATGGTGCCGCTTATTACAGTAATGAATATGCGGCTCCACCCCTATGGGAGGTGGAGCCGCATATTCATGACTGTAATCGGCGGCCCCACGTGACCGCTCATACAGGAGAAGGTGCGGCGAGGACAGAACGCTGCGAGGGAGCTGGGTGAGTATTTTAGTAACAGCGGGGGGCGCACAGGAGGTGGGAGGGGGGCGGCGATAGGGATCTTTATTTTAAACACGAGGACAAGAAAAAGGATTTTTCATATCTTCTTTCCAGCGAATGCTCCTGGAAAGAAGATATGAATGGCCACTTCAGCACCACGTGGGGGGGACAGCGCTTACAGTAGCGCTGTCTCCTGCATGGCACACGGACTGCACACGGACAGCGTCCGTGTGCGGTACATGTTTTACACAGACCCATTGACTTTAATGGGTCCGTGTAATCCGTGCGCTCCCACGAACACTGACATGTCTCCGTGTTTTGCACACGGACACACGGTCCGTGAAAACACGCTGACATGTGCAGTGACACATTGCTTTCAATGTGTCTACGTGAGTCAGTGTCTCCGGTACATGAGGAAACTGTCACCTTACGTACCGGAGCCACTGACGTGTGAAACCGGCCTTACAGAGATCCAGTCATGTGAAAAAAAGACGTGCAGATATGGGGTTAATCTAAATCTTTATTTCCTTCCCCTTGGCAGTATTTGGGCTTTAGTCATAGAGGAGATGCCAGCGCTGTTTCAGTCATCGGTCTCTGCATAGAGAACAGTGGATGTAACCACCTTCCCTCTTACTGACTGACAGCTAGCCCTAATGCTGGACTGCTGTCAGTCAGAGTCGGGGGCATGGTTATAGCCGCTGCTCTCTATACACACAGCAGTGACTGAAACTGCGCTGGCACCATAGCTATGACTGAAACCCGAAAGCTGCCAGGACTCAGGAAGAAAAAAGTTAATTTCCTCTAAGTGCCAGAGCCAGGTAGGATCAGAACGCTATTAACCTACAGATTAACTCCATATCTGCGGGATAATTGATTTTTAATGTGACACGCTCCCTTTAAGCAGTATTTATAGTGAGTGATAAATGCAGCACACAAAAATGACTTATAAATAAGGAAAAGAAGCAGATTTCTTTCATAAGATACATTATAAAGTTTTTATATTTCTTGCACTATTGCTTTGTGAAAAATAAGGACATAAATGTTTACTAATGAAATACTAACAAATAAGGTTATAGCATAGCTCAAGCATCAGTGTGATGGCACTAAGCTATGTCTTTTCTAATTTGTTGGTTTCTGCCACTTGAAGTGTTTCATACCTCTTGGTGATCTTTTCAGTATGCATCTTTTAACAAAATGCCTTAAGCTCAATATGACAAAAAAGTTAAACATTTCAAGCTGTTCTGTTTTGCTAGTTCTTACCGCACATGCAGCTTTTTAGGTTATTTCTGTCTGGTGATGAGCAACTTTGCCTATGAGATTTGCTTTGTCAAGGTCTGTTATCCTCATCTGGAATATATTACCACAGATGTCACTTATGCATATTTCTACTTAGCCTTCGGGTGATATATCCAACTGACTGGTAGACTTTACTACTGTATTTTTTTATCACATGAAGCTGAAAATCCTACAGTTATGATCATTAATAGACTAGATTGCTTACTAGAATCCCGTTGCATGATGGTACTAGTTCTGAATTAAAGTCAAGTAACTTTTCTTTGACTGTAAAGTATGGTGTGTATATAAATATATGCATATATGGGTATATATATATAATTTTTATTTCTATAGTGCCAACATATTCTGCTGCACTTTACATTTTAGATGGCATTTATACAGACAATAAAGAAAAGACATTACAAAATAACATACAGTAACTCAACAGATACCAAAAGAAGTGAAATCCCTGCTCTCAAGCTTACAATCTATGAGGAAATAGGGGAGACACTAAAGGTAAATGGTAAAAAATGCTTGTCGAGTATGGTCCAGCTGACATTAAAATAAATATGGTATTCGCATAATCTGCATGTACCAGTTACCAGCTAGTATGCATACACGTAAAGACACAGAGGGCTATTTAATGCAAAGAGGATGTGTAAAATGAATAAATGAGGGTCTTGATTTTGAAGAATATTTTGTGTGGGCAAAACAGGAATGGGTAGAAAAGGGAGGTGAGGTAAAAGACCAGTCTAAAGAAATGTGTTTTTAGGTCATGCTTAAAACTGAAGATAATGGGAATTAATCGAATAGTCTTGTGCAGTGCATTCCAAAGAATTGGTGGGCACGCAAGAAGTCTTGGAAATGGGAGAAGGAGGTTCAGATAATTGAGGATGTTGGCCTTAGATCATTTGCAGAATGGAGGGCATGGGTAGGTTGATTGTTGTGAATTCTGTGATCAAGCTCCCTCCTGTGGTCACGAGTGGTACTGCGGCTTCTGAGTTTCCTTCCTCAGGTGATGAGGTTAAGTCGTTAGGTGCTGCTCTATTTAACTCCACCTAGTGCTTTGATCCTGGCCTCCAGTCAATGTTCTAGTATTGGTCTTGCTTCCTCCTGGATCGTTCCTGTGGCCTGTCTGCTCAGCATAAGCTAAGTTCTGCTTGTGTTACTTTTGTTGCTATATTTTCTGTCCAGCTTGCTTTTTTGGTTTTGCTTGCTTGCTGGAAGCTCTGAGACGCAGAGGGAGCACCTCCGTACCGTTAGTCGGTGCGGAGGGTCTTTTTGCCCCTCTGCGTGGTTGTTTGTAGGTTTTTGTGTTGACCGCAAAGCTATCTTTCCTATCCTCGGTCTATTCAGTAAGTCGGGCCTCACTTTGCTAATTCTATTTCATCTCTGTGTTTGTATTTTCATCTTAACTCACAGTCATTATATGTGGGGGGCTGCCTTTTCCTTTGGGGAATTTCTCTGAGGCAAGATAGAAAAATAAGCCTATCTTCAGGACTAGCTAGTTTCTCAGGCTGTGCCGAGTTGCATAGGGAGCGTTAGGCGCAATCCATGGCTACCTCTAGTGTGGTTTGATAGGTTTAGGGATTGCGGTCAGCAGAGTTTCCACGTCTCAGAGCTCGTCCTTTGTTTTGTGGTTTTTGTCAGGTCACTTGTGTGCTCTGAACTTCAAGGTCCATTGTGGTTCTGAATTACCTATTCATAACAGTACTGGAGGCCCAAAGTACTATGCTTCTCAATAGAGGGAAAAAAGAAGTTCTGAGACCATTTTTTTTCTTTGCACTGTGTTTTGCCTTTTTTTTCCCCTAGACATTTGGGTGGTTCAGGACACAGGTGTGGTGATGGACATTAAAGGTCTGTCTTCATGTGTGGATCTTCTCACTGCAAGAGTACAAAATATTCAAGACTTTGTGGCTCAGAATTCTATGTTAGAACCAAGAATTCCTATTCCTGATTTGTTTTCTGGAGATAGAGCTAAATTTCTGAGTTTCAAAAATAATTGCAAACTGTTTCTGGCGTTGAAACCTCGCTCCTCTGGTGACCCAGTTCAACAAGTTAAGATTATTATTTCTTTATTACGTGGCGACCCTCAAGACTGGGCATTTTCCCTTGCGCCAGGAGATCCTGCATTATGTAATATTGATGCGTTTTTTCTGGCGCTCGGATTACTGTACGATGAACCTAATTCAGTGGATCAGGCAGAGAAAAATTTGCTGGCTCTGTGTCAGGGTCAGGATGAGATAGAAATTTATTGTCAGAAGTTTAGAAAGTGGTCTGTGCTTACTCAATGGAATGAATGTGCTTTGGCAGCAATCTTCAGAAAGGGTCTCTCTGAAGCCCTTAAGGATGTCATGGTGGGATTTCCTATGCCTGCTGGTCTGAATGAGTCTATGTCTTTGGCCATTCAGATCGGTCGACGCTTGCGTGAGCGTATATCTGTGCACCATTTGGCGGTATTATCTGAGCATAAACCTGAGCCTATGCAGTGTGATAGGACTCTGACCAGAGCTGAAAGGCAAGAACACAGACGTCAGAATGGGCTGTGTTTCTACTGTGGTGATTCCACTCATGCTATCTCCGATTGTCCTAAGCGCACTAAGCGGTTCGCTAAGTCTGCCACCATTGGTACGGTACAGTCGAAATTTCTTTTGTCCGTTACTTTGATCTGCTCTTTGTCTTCCTATTCTGTCATGGCATTTGTGGATTCAGGCGCTGCCCTGAATTTGATGGACTTGGAGTTTGCTAGGCGCTGTGGGTTTGTCTTGGAGCCCTTGCAGTGTCTTATTCCATTGAGAGGAATTGATGCTACGCCTTTGGCCAAGAATTAGCCTCAGTATTGGACCCAGCTGACCATGTGCATGGCTCCTGCGCACCAGGAGGATATTCGCTTTCTGGTGTTGCAAAATCTGCATGATGTGGTCGTGTTGGGGTTGCCATGGCTACAAGTCCATAACCCAGTATTAGATTGGAAATCAATGTCTGTGTCCAGCTGGGGTTTTCAGGGGGTACATGGTTATGTTCCATTTCTGTCTATCTCATCATCCACCCCTTCTGAGGTCCCAGAGTTCTTGTCTGATTACCGGGATGTATTCGATGAGCCCAAGTTCAATGCCCTACCTCCGCATAGGGATTGTGATTGTGCTATCGAGTTGATTCCTGGTAGTAAGTTTCCTAAGGGTCGACTGTTTAATTTATCTGTACCTGAGCACGCCGCTATGCGGAGTTACGTAAAAGAATCCTTGGAGAAGGGTCATATTCGGCCGTCGTCATCGCCATTGGGAGCAGGGTTCTTTTTTGTGGTCAAGAAGGATGGTTCGCTGAGACCTTGTATTGATTACCGCCTTCTAAATAAAATCACGGTCAAATTTCAGTACCCCTTGCCACTGCTGTCTGATTTGTTTGCTCGGATTAAGGGGGCTAGTTGGTTCACCAAGATAGATCTTCATGGTGCATATAATCTTGTGCGTACTAAACGGGGTGATGAATGGAAAACTGCATTTAATACGCCCGAGGGCCATTTTGAGTACCTAGTTATGCCATTCGGACTTGCCAATGCTCCATCAGTATTTCAGTCCTTTATGCATGACATCTTCCGAGAGTGCCTGGATAAATTCCTGATTGTATACTTGGATGATATTTTGGTCTTCTCGGATGATTGGGAGTCTCATGTGAAGCAGGTCAGAATGGTGTTCCAGGTCCTGCGTGCTAATTCTTTGTTTGTGAAGGGATCAAAGTGTCTCTTTGGTGTTCAGAAGGTTTCATTTTTGGGGTTCATTTTTTCCCCTTCTACCATCAAGATGGACCCTGTTAAGGTCCAGGCCATTTATGATTGGACTCAGCCGACATCTCTGAAGAGTCTGCAAAAGTTCCTTGGCTTTGCTAATTTTTATCGTCGCTTCATCTGTAATTTTTCTAGTGTTGCTAAACCATTGACCGATTTGACCAAGAAGGGTGCTGATGTGGTCAATTGGTCTTCTGCTGCTGTGGAAGCTTTTCAAGAGTTAAAGCGTTGTTTTTTTTCTGCCCCTGTGTTGTGTCAACCAGATGTTTCGCTTCCGTTCCAGGTTGAGGTTGATGCTTCTGAAATTGGAGCGGGGGCTGTTTTGTCGCAAAGAGGTGCTGATTGCCCGGTGATGAAGCCATGCGCCTTCTTTTCCAGGAAGTTTTCGCCTGCTGAGCGAAATTATGATGTTGGCAATCGAGAGTTGCTGGCCATGAAGTGGGCATTCGAGGAGTGGCGTCATTGGCTTGAAGGAGCTAAGCATCGCGTGGTGGTCTTGACTGATCACAAGAACTTGACTTATCTCGAGTCTGCTAAATGGTTGAATCCTAGACAGGCTCGTTGGTCGCTGTTTTTCTCCCGTTTTGACTTTGTGGTTTCGTACCTTCCGGGCTCTAAAAATGTGAAGGCGGATGCCCTGTCTAGGAGTTTTGTGCCCGACTCTCCGGGTTTGCCAGAGCCGGCGGGTATCCTCAAAGAGGGAGTAATTGTGTCTGCCATCTCCCCTGATTTGCGGCGGGTGCTGCAAAAATTTCAGGCTAATAAACCTGATCGTTGCCCAGCAGAGAAACTGTTTGTCCCTGATAAGTGGACAAATAAAGTGATCTCTGAGGTTCATTGTTCGGTGTTGGCTGGTCATCCTGGAATCTTTGGTACCAGAGATTTGGTGGCTAGATCCTTTTGGTGGCCGTCTCTGTCGCGGGATGTGCGTTCTTTTGTGCAGTCCTGTGGGATTTGTGCTCGGGCTAAGCCCTGCTGTTCTCATGCCAGTGGGTTGCTTTTGCCCTTGCCGATTCCGAAGAGGCCTTGGACACATATCTCTATGGATTTTATTTCGGATCTCCCCGTCTCTCAAAAAATGTCGGTCATTTGGGTAGTTTGTGATCGCTTCTCTAAGATGATCCATTTGGTACCCTTGTCTAAATTACCTTCCTCCTCTGATTTGGTGCCATTGTTCTTCCAGCATGTGGTTCATTTACATGGCATTCCAGAGAACATCGTTTCTGACAGAGGTTCCCAGTTTGTTTCGAGGTTTTGGTGAGCCTTTTGTGCTAGGATGGGCATTGATTTGTCTTTTTCCTCGGCTTTCCATCCTCAGACAAATGGCCAGACTGAACGAACCAATCAGACCTTGGAAACATATCTGAGATGTTTTGTTTCTGCTGATCAGGATGATTGGGTGTCCTTTTTGCCGTTGGCTGAGTTCGCCCTTAATAATCGGGCCAGCTCGGCTACCTTGGTTTCACCGTTTTTCTGCAATTCTGGGTTCCATCCTCGTTTCTCTTCAGGGCAGGTTGAGTCTTCGGACTGTCCTGGTGTGGATACTGTGGTGGACAGGTTGCAGCGGATTTGGACTCATGTAGTGGACAATTTGACCTTGTCCCAGGAGAAGGCTCAACATTTCGCTAATCGCAGATGCTGTGTGGGTCCCCGACTTCGTGTTGGGGATTTGGTTTGGTTGTCATCTCGTTATATTCCTATGAAGGTTTCCTCTCCTAAGTTTAAGCCTCGTTTCATTGGTCCGTATAGGATTTCTGAGGTTCTTAATCCTGTGTCTTTTCGTTTGACCCTTCCAGATTCTTTTTCCATCCATAACGTATTCCATAGGTCATTGTTGCGGAGATACGTGGCGCCTGTGGTTCCATCTGTTGATCCTCCTGCCCCGGTTTTGGTGGAGGGGGAGTTGGAGTATATAGTGGAGAAGATTTTGGATTCTCGTGTTTCGAGACGGAAACTCCAGTATCTGGTTAAGTGGAAGGGTTATGGTCAGGAAGATAATTCCTGGGTCTTTGCCTCTGATGTCCATGCTGCCGATCTTGTTCGTGCCTTTCATATGGCTCATCCTGGTCGGCCTGGGGGCTCTGGTGAGGGTTCGGTGACCCCTCCTCAAGGGGGGGGTACTGTTGTGAATTCTGTGATCAAGCTCCCTCCTGTGGTCACCATTGGTACTGCGGCTTCTGAGTTTCCTTCCTCAGGTGATGAGGTTAAGTCGTTAGGTGCTGCTCTATTTAACTCCACCTAGTGCTTTGATCCTGGCCTCCAGTCAATGTTCTAGTATTGGTCTTGCTTCCTCCTGGATCGTTCCTGTGGCCTGTCTGCTCAGCATAAGCTAAGTTCTGCTTGTGTTACTTTTGTTGCTATATTTTCTGTCCAGCTTGCTTTTTTGGTTTTGCTTGCTTGCTAGAAGCTCTGAGACGCAGAGGGAGCACCTCCGTACCGTTAGTAGGTGCGGAGGGTCTTTTTGCCCCTCTGCGTGGTTGTTTGTAGGTTTTTGTGTTGACTGCAAAGCTATCTTTCCTATCCTCGGTCTATTCAGTAAGTCGGGCCTCACTTTGCTAAATCTATTTCATCTCTGTGTTTGTATTTTCATCTTAACTCACAGTCATTATATGTGGGGGGCTGCCTTTTCCTTTGGGGAATTTCTCTGAGGCAAGGTAGGCTTATTTTTCTATCTTCAGGACTAGCTAGTTTCTCAGGCTGTGCCGAGTTGCATAGGGAGCGTTAGGCGCAATCCACGGCTACCTCTAGTGTGGTTTGATAGGTTTAGGGATTGCGGTCAGCAGAGTTTCCACGTCTCAGAGCTCGTCCTTTGTTTTGTGGTTTTTGTCAGGTCACTTGTGTGCTCTGAACTTCAAGGTCCATTGTGGTTCTGAATTACCTTTTCATAACAGTTGATAGACAGAGATGAGGGAGGAGATGTGGGATGGTGCTGAACCCTGGACCACATTGTGGATGAGAGCAGGTACAAACTGGGAATGATATTTAGTCCAGGCAATTGAAATCACACAGCCACATGTTGTCGCTGTCCCCATGAACCAAATGGGATATATTGCTAATATTACCCTGGAAGGAGGAAAGGAAGATTTTCTACAAGACCAATATGTCAAATGATACCCGTGGCCTGCTGGGGTAAGTGACGGAGTCAGCAAAATTGTGCTCCATCACAGCTCTTAACAATAGGGGTATTTTGAGAAGACTGATTCTGTAAACAACATAGCAGACAAGGCAGCCCATGACCAGACAGGCCCTTCTGGCATTTGCCAGAATTGCTAGATGGCCAGTCCGGCCCTGGATGAGAGTGATCTGTTTAAATTGGACCCTGTAGCATATGGGCAACCAGTGCAATGACTGGCACAGGGTAGAGGCATCGGTGTAGTGGTTGGAAAGGAATATGATCCTGGCTGCTGCATTCAAGACACACTGGAGAGGGGAGAGTTTAGTAAAAGAGAGATCGATTAGTAGAGAGCTGCAATAGTAAGTGTTTTACAGAGTCAAAGGTAAGAAAAGGTTGAATTTTAGAGATGTTTTTGAGGTGTAGGTGACATGAGCGAGTGATCAGATGTGGGGTGTGAAGGAAAGATCTGAGTCAAATATGCACCCAAGATAATGAGCATGTTGCCGAGGAGTAATGGTAGAGCCACACACAGAAATTGAAATATCGGGAATAGGTAGGTTAGTGGAAGGAGGAAACAGAAGGAGTTCAGTTTTAAACAGATTAAGTTTTACATAGAGTGAGAACATAATGACAGCAGAAAAACAATCACTGGTATTTTGTACCATTGCATGGCTCATGTTAAGAGTAGATGTATATAATTAGGTGTCATGTTTATGAAGCCCTAGTATCTGATGTGCATGTCCAACATGTGCACTTCCAGCCTCAGCCTTAACGTCCAATTAAATCATTCAAGCAATGCGCATGCATGCAAGGTAAAATAAGGAAATAGATGCCATCTCTCAGATGGGACCACAAAATGGCAAGATTTAATGAGATTAGAAGGGACAATGGAGCGAAATCTGAGTTAGACACTGTAACACCTTCCATTAGCTGGGGCTGGTAAACCAATGGCACAAAGGGCAAGGGGAGTTATGTGACCCATGATGGACGCAATACTGAACCTGTGGCCCTACTCAGATAATAAAGTGCATCAGTTAAGTTCAACAAAAACCTCATATCGTAACCAATAATTGTAGTCGTGAGCACCAAATTTAGAAAAAAATTAAGAAAGAAAGAATGTTTTTTTCATGTACAATGATAGCAAATTTTTCTCAACATGTACAATGATAGAAGTCTTTTGTCTTTGGTACAGTGATAAATTTATTCCATAATATCAGCTTTGGGATGAGTCCTGCTCCAATTTGGAATTCATGATTCCACAATCTAAAAAAGAGAAAAGAAACAAACTAATATCTAAAATTATTGTCCAATCTACACTGTGTAGTAATAATGGAACATCATGAGTTAACAATCAGAAAGTACAGCGCGAAACAGAGGCATTCCGTTACAATCCACATTCATCATGCCTGCCAATTTGCAATCCATATGACTGCAGCAGGACAACCAACCCACACATACAATCACAGTAAAAATGATCTTTAATGTAAAGAAGAGCTTTGAAAGTAATGATATAGTCCCACAGTGCCCTTATTTCAACATCATTGATTCTGCCTGTAAATATATGAAGATAAGCAAGAATTTTGGCAAGGGGGTGCAGTGTTATCTACTTAACAAGGCTGCACATCATTATTATGTAAGTTTGCATCTCTACTCTTCTATTTTATGTATACTAGAAATGAGCGAGCGCTAAAATGCTTGGATACTTGTTGCTCTAACCAAGCAATTCCTAATGCCCAAATGCTCTGTCCTGCCAACGAGTATAATGGGAGTCAAAAGGAAGTCAGGGCAGCACAGTGGCTCAGTGGTTAGCACTGCAGCCTTGCAGTGCTGGAGTCCTAGGTTCAAATCCCACCAAAGACAACATCTGCCAGAGTTTGTATGTTCTCCCCGTGTTTGGGTGGGTTTCCTCCGGGTACTCTGGTTTCCTCCCACATTCCAAAGACATACTGATAGGGAATGTAGATTGTGAGGCCCAGTGGGGACAGCGATGAAAATGCGTACAAACTGTAAAGCGATGCGGAATATGTTAGCGCTATATAAAATAAAGATTATTATTATGTCAGAGTATTTTTCTGGCAGACCCTACAAAAACAGGTGCTTCTCACAAAATTAGAATATCATCAAAAAGTTAATTTATTTCAGTTCTTCAATACAGAAAGTAAAACTCATATATTATATAGTCATTACAAAAAGAGTGATCTACTTCAAGTGTTTATTTCTGTTAATGTTGATGATCATGGCTTACAGGCAATAAAAACTCAAAAGTGATTATCTCAGTAAATTAGAATAATTAACAAAAATCACCTGCAAAGGCTTCCTAAGTGTTTAAAATGGTCACTTAATCTGTTTCAGTAGGCTCCACAATCATGGGGAAGACTGCTGACTTGACAGATGTCCAGAACGCAGTCATTAACAAACTCTACAAGGAAGGTAAGCCACAAAAGGCCAATTCTAAAGGAGCTGGCTGTTCAAAAAGTGCCTTATCCAAGCATATTAATGGAAAGTTGATTGGAAGGAAAAAGTGTGGTAGAAAAAGGTGCACAAGCAACCGGGATAATAGCAGCCTTGAAAGGATTGATAAGGAAGGCAATTCAAAAATTTGGGGGAGATTGACAAGGGGTGGACTGCTGCTGGAGTCATTGCATCAAGAGCCACCTCACACAGACGTATCCAGGACATGGCCTACAAGTGTCGCATACCTTGTGTCAAGCCACTCATGACTAGCGAAAACTCCAATATTCTGTTTGGCTCACAATTGCAAGATTCGCCAATTTAATTTTCGATTTAATTGACGAATATAGCCGAATATACACAGCATAAAAGCCAGTGCTTCTGACACTGTGTGACACCATGGGAAACACCGTCATAGCGCTTCTGATCGGCGGTAATGTTACCGCTGGTAGATCGTAACCGCCACCAGAGCCCTTTGGGGTCACACTGTTAGATGTCGGTGTGACCCAGCATAGATGAGGTGACCCACAGTAAAATGCTTACCTTATATCAGGAGGTGAAAGCTGATAAGAGGCTGCTACTCATCCAATCAGGCTATGTCTGCTGTCACTGACAACAGTGATAGCAGGAAACACTAATGGGAGAAATAGTTTCTCATCTACCGTTGCCTGTGCTGAAAGTAAAAAACAAAAGTAAATGAATTAAATACATAGTAAAAAAAAAATCACATTAAACTCACCTAACACAAAATCCCCAATGCCCTCATCTCCTTGACAAAAAAATAAAAAAACAAAATATATTCACATGTCCAACGTAGTCCACATAATTTTGAGTGTCCCATGGTGATCAAGTGTAGAAGAATCACATCGGGAGATGTTACTGCTCTACCAGGCTTCCAACAATACACTGACAGGAGGTAATTGCTCCCACAGTGTATCACTGAGCTTCTGTGAGAGAGGTCACACAAGTTCATGATGAACTCCTATGAACTTTCTCATGCAGCAATGGTACCCTAAGTGAGATCACTGGATATGAACTTGTGTGACCTCTCTCATGGTAGCACAGTGCTATACACTGCAGGAACGATTACCTCCTGTGTCATTGTATAGCCGACTGTCTTCTCTGCAGACAGATGAGGAATATTGTGGTTTGTTATTTTATTTTGTTGCAGGAGACTTTGGTATAGGTGGATTAGGCATTGAGTAAATATGGCTAAATTTAGATTCAATATAGGAGTCTGCAGAATTATTTCAAATAAAGAACTTTATTCTGAGTGTCTGTGTTTTTTTAAAATATCACTGCGGGGTTAGTAATGGGGGTGTCTTATAGACAACTCTCCATTACTAACCTGTGGGCTTGATGTCACCTGACAATACAAAGATGACATCAACCTCCCCAACCATGACCCCTCTTGCCACCGCTACAGGGCAAGTGGAAAGAGCAAGGCTTAGTGCCCGATTTGGTGCATGATTACAGATGCGCCTTTTCTGTGGCGGCTGAAAGCAGATGTTTTTATTCTGGTAGAGGGCCAATATTCATGGTCCCTTCCTTGGATATTAATACCAGCATGCAGCTGTCTGCCTAGTTTTTGCTAGTGAGATTTTATCTTATATAAAAAAAATTCTGGGGTCCCTCTGTAAACTAGCCAGTAAATGTTAAGAAAACAGCTGGGATCTGATATTTGTAGCCTACGAACTTTTATGGCTATTAGCTCCTTCCCAGAGTATTAACATCAGCCGTAGGCTTTAGCTCTGCTGGTTATGAAAATTATGCGAGAACCAATGCAATATTTTATTTTTTTTTAGTTACTAGCTGCCATTTTGGTTAAAGCCAATGTAGGTTCATTATTTGATCGCTCCTACATAGGCTTGTTACAGTGTGTGCATGCGTGCCCATGTGTGCATGTGTTTACCTACCAGTTTAGTAATGAGGGTTTCTGGCAGTCAATGACAGCTGCTGACACCAAGCACTAATCCCATTACCTTGATGCTACTGCATCAGAATGAAAAATAAGGTGTTGAACAAAAAAATTGCATCACCAAACTTTTTTTAATATCTTTAGCTCAACATAGCCTTCATAGCTGTACAAAAACACAAAGCCGTGGCACAAAAACTCACCAAAAACATGCAGCAAAATGCGTGTTTTTGCCACAGCATTTTTGCTGCCAAGAGATGCAGAAACTTTGAAGAAATTTCTGCAAGCAATTAATCAACGTGCACCCATACCTTATGGCTGGAGTCACACTTGCAATTTTAAAATCGGTCCTATTTTGTTCCTGCAAAGTCACTCGAGTGTAATGCAAGTGTCATGCATTTTTCATGCGAGTACAATCCGTTTTTTAACACCATTTTACTCACTGAATTTTCCCCATGGTTCTCATTAGTGTTGAGCATTCCGATACCGCAAGTATCGGGTATCGGCCGATATTTGCGGTATCGGAATTCCGATACTGAATTCCGATACTTCCCGCGTATCGGATACCGGAATCGGAAGTTCCCAGAATTCAAATTGAACGCAGCAGCCAATGAGGAATGAATGAAAGTGTGGGCACATCCTGTTTAGCATGGTGGGCATGTAAGTACTGGCAAGGCTTGGATTGGCTGCTGAAATGATGTCACTCTGCACTATAAAAAAGCGCTGCCGCCATTTTGCGCTCACTCTGCTGTGATTTCAGTTAGGGACAGGACGCTGTGTTCTAACTGAGGGCCAGTTGAGCTAGCTAATTGCTTTATTTTCCTTTCCAAAGGCTAATTTAGCAAAACGCTGTGTGTTCTTCACTGTTCACCTTGCTCTTGCCTTGCAGCGCTGTTTTAACAGCGTTCTGCAAGGTCTCTGTGTGTGTGTGTGTGCAGCTCACTCTGTAGTCTGTGTGCAGCCATATACCCGGTTGTATTCAGCTCAGGGGGGGTTCACACTGCCTCACACAGTTGTTCTTTTTTGCTCTTAGTGCAGCCTGCTGCACATTTTTTCTCAAATTTCCTATTAGTGTTTTTCCACCAGTCTCCAGCTCTATTGTGGAAAAACACTACATAGGATAACCTAGAGGGGGGTTTTTGAGCCTTGCAGCGCCGTTTACGGCTGTCTGCACGGTCTCCGTGTGAGCCCAGCTCGCCCTGTAGTCTGTGTGCAGCCATAGCCGGTTGGATTCAGCTCAGGGTGCGTTACTGCCTCATACCTTGAAAAACAATTTCCTTTTTTTCAAATAGTGCAGCCAGTTTAAAATTTGAAAAAAAAAATTCCTATTAGTGTCTTTCCACTCGTATCCAGCTAAATAGTGGAAAAACACTATATAGGATAACCTAGAGGAGGGTTTTTTGGCCTTGCAGCGCCGTTTACGGCTGTCTGCACGGTCTCCGTGTGAGCCCAGCTCGCCCTGTAGTCTGTGTGCAGCCATAGCCGGTTGGATTCAGCTCAGGGTGCGTTACTGCCTCATACCTTGAAAAACAATTTCCTTTTTTTCAAATAGTGCAGCCAGTTTAAAATTTGAAAAAAAAAATTCCTATTAGTGTCTTTCCACTTGTATCCAGCTAAATAGTGGAAAAACACTATATAGGATAACCTAGAGGAGGGTTTCTTGGCCTTGCAGCGCCGTTTACGGCTGTCTGCACGGTCTCCGTGTGATTTAAACTAGCTCTGTAGCCCGATCTGCACCAAAAAAAAGGTTAAGTTCACCAAACACAACTTACACTTGTGTAGGCCACATTTGAAAAATAATAAAGTTTAGTCCACAATTTACAACATTAGTGTTTCTTACACCTGTTAGGAGGAGCATTACAGGAATAAGCACACTAAGGCCTTAGTACTTTTCTGCTTATCTTTATCTGTCAACCAAGATGAAGAGGGCAGGGAGTAAGGCACGTGGGCGTGGGCGCGGAGCAGGGAGAGGAGCAGGGAGAGGACGTGGTGATTCTGTGCCTGCTGCGGGCGCCGGTGACTCGTCGTCACTCAGTTTCAGCAGGGAACAGTCCTTCATGCGCAGCTTTGTCGGAGAGCGCCGTGCACCGCTGCTGCGTGAAGACCAAATTGAAGCCGTTGTCGGGTGGATGGCAGCTAACGCCTCGGCATCGACTTCAGTTAGTGCCACATCCTCTCAGGCACAGAGCACTGGAGAGCAGCCATCTGTCTCTTCACCACCTGCCAAATTGGCCAGGCAGTCAGAGAGCCCAGGACAGGAGCCGTCTCTACTTCTGTTCTCTGAATCTCTTGGCTTGGAAACAGGGGGCCAGCCAAGCAGCATTGGAGAAATGGAAGAAGAGGCAGTGTGCAGTGATGCCCAACACCTTTTTCTCTCTGACTCTGAAGAGGCAGGTGGGCCAGTGCCTCCGGTGACCACAGCGCAGTACGCATCTGATGATGAAACTCAGGTGCCGCTTTCTCGTGCGTACTGTGCTGCTGAGACTACCCAGGAGGAGCAGTTGGTGGCAGAGGGTAGTGGAGATGATGAGGTCCTTGACCCATCGTGGCGTGAGGAACAGGAAGGTGGTGGGAGCAGCTCAGAGGAAGAGCTTCCTCTTACGGGCCAAAGAGGGAGAGGGAGGGGGAAGACTGCGGAGCCTGTAGCCTCCACTTTGGCACCCGTTAGGAGCCTGTCTCTTTCCAAAGCCAAAAAGGGCGCTCCCAAGACTTGCAGTGCCTGGTCCTTTTTTGACACAGTTGCAGATGACATTTGTTTTGTCAAATGCAAGCTGTGTCATCATAAAGTAAAAAGAGGGAAAAATGTCAGCAACCTCAATACCACAAATATGTGGAAACATGTGCGGACCAGGCACGCGGTGGAGTTACAGAAACACACTGAAGATGTAGGCCAACCAACAGCGGCAGCTACCACCTCTTCAGCTCGTGTTGCCTCTTCCTCCAGCTCACGCACAGCTGGTTTGGCTTCCTCCCAGAGACCTTGTGTAATTCCACCCACAGCACCACCTTCCCAGTCATCCTCACACTCCCAGTCTACTCTACAGCCATCGGTAGTACAGGCATGGGAGAAAAGGCGGGCATTCTCGGCCAACCACCCCCGAGCACAGGCTCTGAATGCAGGCATTGCCAAACTGTTGTCCCTGGAAATGCTCTCGTTCAGGCTGGTGGAGACTGACAGCTTCCGTGACTTGATGGCATTGGCAGTCCCACAGTACAAGGTGCCCAGCCGCTTTTACTTCAGCAGGCAGGCTGTCCCTGCCCTGCACAGGCATGTTGAGGCAAACATAAAACATGCGCTACTGAACGCCGTCAGTAGCAAGGTCCACCTCACCACCGATGCGTGGACCAGTCAGCATGGACAGGGGCGATATGTTTCCCTCACTGCCCATTGGGTTAATGTTGTTGAGCCAGGTACAGATCGTGCGAGTGGCGCAGGACGTGTCCTGCCCACTCCAAGGATTGCAGGAATCCAGTCTGTACGCATCGACTCCTCCTCTTACACCAGTTCCTCTGATTCCTCTCTGCAGGATCCGTCACAGTCCACCCCCACATGGACCCGTGAACGTTTACCTATGACCGACATGAGCACAGCCGTGGCCAAACGTCAGCAGGCCGTCTTGAAACTAGTTTCATTGGGGCATCGAAGCCACACAGCGCAGGAGCTCTGGAATGCCATAAAGCAGGAGAGCGATGTGTGGTTACTGCCAGCGAATCTCCAGCCAGGCATGGTAGTGTGTGACAATGGCCGAAATCTGGTGGCAGCTTTGGCCCTTGGCAACCTCACTCACATCCCATGTCTGGCACATGTGCTCAATTTGGTTGTGCAGAGTTTTCTGAGGGACTATCCGGATCTTGATGCCCTGCTGCACAAGGTCCGCCTAGAGTGTGCTCACTTGCGGCGTTCCAGCTTGGCCAGATCCCGCATTGCTGCTCTGCAGCGCCGATTCCGCCTTCCGGAACACCGCATCATATGTGACCTACCTACCCGGTGGAATTCCACGTTACATATGTTGGAGCGGTTGTGTGAGCAGCAGCAAGCAGTTATGGAGTACCAGCTGCATCAGGCGCAAAGAAGTCGCAGTCAGCGCCGATCAGACTTCACAACCACAGAGTGGGCCACTATGAAGGACGTCTGCCAGGTTTTGCGTCCTTTTGATTATTCCACGCGGATGGCAAGTGCAGATGATGCACTAGTCAGCATGACTGTCCCCCTTATCTGCCTGCTTCAGCAAACTTTGCAAGGGTTAAGGGATGATGTGGTGGAAGAGGTGGAGGATGAGGAGTCACCTTTTCCATCAGCTTCTGGAGAGTCAGCGCCACGTGGTTCCTCACAAAGGGGTACGCAGGGGCCAATTTGTGAGGAGGATGAGGAGGAGTCAATGGAGGAGGAAGAGCTCCGTCCAGAGGAGGGAGCGACACAATTGTCCAGTGGTCAGTGTGTACAGCGAGGGTGGGGTGATGACGAGCGGGCAGAGATCATGTCTCAAGCAGGGGACAGCGTTTCTGGGCCGGTTGGCACTCTGCAGCACATGGTGGATTTCATGCTGCAGTGCCTGAGAAACGACCGCCGCATCGACCACATTCTCAACATGCCTGATTATTGGGTGTTCACCCTCCTCGATCCTCGCTACCGGGACAACGTCCAAAACCTCATCCCTGCGTTGACCCGGGAGCGTAAATTGCGGGAGTACCACGACACACTGGTGAATTCCATCATCTTCTCCTGTCCAACTGAGAGGAGTGCTGCTAGTGCTTTACAAAGCAGCTCAGTGCGTCGAGGCAGTGGGGGAGGCTCTGCCCAAAGAGGGAGCAGAAGCAGTGCCTCTGCCCAAGGCAAGCCCAGTATGGCACAACTCTGGCACACTTTTGTGTGCCCGCCCCAAATGTCTACACCATCACCGGCGGCTCCAGTCAGCAGGAGGCAACGGTTCCGTCAGATGGTGACAGACTACATGGCTTGCCCTCTTACTGTACTCCCAGACGGCTCTTCCCCGTTCAAGTTTTGGGTCTCTAAGCTGGATACATGGCCAGAGCTAAGCCAGTATGCATTGGAGGTGCTGGCTTGCCCTGCGGCTAGTGTCTTATCGGAACGTGTCTTTAGTGCCGCAGGTGGTGTACTAACAGACCGTCGCATGCGACTATCCTCCGATAACGTTGACCGGCTTACTTTCCTGAAAATGAACCAGGCCTGGATCTCGCAGGAATTTGCCACTCCTCTGCCTGATTAAGTAATTGGGTGTCATCCAGGTCTCCTGCTGTGTTCATCTTTCTACCACCTGAACTGCTATTCCTGGGCTCCAACACCGCCAGTTGCGGCTCAGAAGTGCAGGCTGCACAGTAAAAACATACGACCCAGTGTTATTGGGTTTCAGTAACGTCAGCTGATCCCCAGCTGTGTAGCCGGCAATGTGTCCTGCGACCGCCACGCTGGCACAACAACCTAAATGTAAGGGAACCTGTCCCCCCCCCCCCCCCGTCGTTTGTTACTGAAAGAGCCATCTTGTGCAGCAGTAATGCTGCACAAGGAAAAGGTAGCTCTTTTTTTTTAGCTCTTTGCACACGCAGAACTTAACACTTATAAAATGTGTTCACTGATACCGTTATACCGTCCCGGAGCTGGGACTTTCCTTCGTAATGTGACGCAGCACAGCCGTCATTCCTACCCCCTTGGTGCCATGCGCTGCCTCCTCAGCGTTGTTTTAAGCTGTCACGGAGCCTGCGCTGTTCTGTTATCCCTTGGGCATGCCCTATTTGCGCTGCCTGTCTTCTGACATAATTTGGTGTCAGGCTGGCTGCGCCTGTGCGGCCGCGGTGCCCGAGATCCCGCCTCGCAGTGTCTTCTGATTGAGTCACACTGCGGGCCTGGGATCCATGGGCATGCGCAGTGCATATCTTCCCCTCGGGCTCTCGCTCATTTCCCTCCGCCTTCTTTAGACTGTGCGCCGTCAGCTGATCCCTAGCATGCCACGGCCGTGACACCGCACAGTCTGAAGAAGAGGGAAGGAGGGGAGTGAGAGTCGAGGTTATGCACTGTGCATGCCCATGGTTCCAAGGCCCGCAGTGGGATTACGTTAGATGAGACTGCGAGGTGGGATCTGGAGCAGCGTGGACGCACAGGCACTGACAGCCTGACACCAAATTATGTCAGAAGACAGGCAGCGCTAATTGGGCATGGCCAAGGGCTAACAGAACAGCGCAGGCTCCGTGGCAGCTTAAAACAACGCTGAGGAGGCAGCGCACGGCATCAAGGGGATAGGAATGACAGCTGTGCTGTGTCCCATTACGAAGGAAATTCGCACCTCCGGAACGGTTTAACGGTATAAAGGGACACATTTTTAGTGTTTACTTCGGTGTTTGCAAGGAGCATAATTAAAAGAGCAACCTTTTCCTTTTGCATCCTTAGTGCTGCACAACATGGCTCTTTCAGCTACAAACGTCTTGGGGGGGGGGGTTAAAGGTTTCCTTTCAACTTGCTCCAATCAGGCTTCGGCCTACACTCTGTTCCTCTGCTCCTCCTGCTGTCCCTGGGCTCTAACACCGCCAGTTGGTGCCTGGAAGTGCTGTGTGCACAGTCAACAGTCGCTCCTCTGTTATTGGGGTTCAGTAACGTCAGCTGATCCCCAGCTGTGTGTGCGGCAATACCTCCAATCTGCTCCTCCTGCTGTCCCTGGGCTCTAACACCGCCAGTTGGTGCCTGGAAGTGCTGTGTGCACAGTCAACAGTCGCTCCTCTGTTATTGGGGTTCAGTAACGTCAGCTGATCCCCAGCTGTGTATCCGGCAACGTGTCATGCGACCGCCACGCTGGCACAACTAAAATGTAAGGGGACCTGTCCCCCCCCCCCCCCCTAGGCGTTTGTTACTGAAAGAGCCACCATGTGCAGCACTAATACTGCACAAGGGAAAGGTCGCTCTTGAAATTATGCTCCTTGCAAACGCTGAACTACACACTCATGTAATGTGTCCCCTCACACCGTCCAACCGTCCCGGAGGTGGGACTTTCCTTTGTAATGTGACACAGCACAGCCGTCATTGCTACCCCCTTGGCACCGTGCGCTGCCTCCTTAGCGTTGTTTGATTCCGTCATGGACCCTGCGCTGTTATGTTATCCCTTGGCCATGCACAGTTTGCGCTGCCCGTCCTCTGACATCATTTGTTGTCGTCCTGGCTGCGCCTGTGCGTCCACGCTGCCCGAAATCACACCTCGCAGTGTCGTCTAATGTGATCCCACAGTGGGCCTGGTATCCATGGCCATGCGCAGTGCATATACTAGCCTCTCACTCCCCTTCTTCACGCTTCTTCAGACTAGGCGGCGTCAGCTGATCCCTAATAGCATGCCACGGCCGTGACGCCGCACAGTCTGAAGAAGCAGGAAGGAGGTGAGTGAGAGGCGATGATATGCACTGCGCATGCCCATGGATCCCTGGCCCGCAGTGGGACTACATTAGATGACACTGCAAGGTTGGATCTCGGGCAGCTTGGACGCACAGGCACTGCCAGCCTGACACCTACATGATGTCAGAAGACGGGCACCGCTAACTGTGCATGGCCAAGGGATAACATTACAGTGCGGGCTCCGTGACAGAACCAAACAACGTTGAGGAGGTGGTGCCCGGCACCAAGGGGGTTGGAATGACGGCTGTGCTGTGTCACATTACAAAGGAAAGTCCCACTTCCGGGATGGTTTGACGGTGTGAGGGGACACATTATATGAGTGTGTACTTCAGCGTTTGCAAGGAGCATAATTTTCGGAGCCACCATTTTCCATGTGCAGTATTACTGCTGTACAAGATGGCTCTTTCAGCAACAAATGCCTGGGGGGGGGGGGTTAAAGGTTCCCTTTCAACTTGCTCCACTGCAGGCTTCGGCCTACACTCTGCTCCTCTTTGATTCCCTGGGTTTCAACACTGTCAGTTGCCACCTGGAAGTGTTGTCTACACAGAAAAAAACACTAGGTGATGTGTCAGTGGGGTTCAGCACCGCCAGCTGTTCCCCTGCTGTGTAGTCGGCAACGTGTCCAGCACAAGCCACGCTGGCACAACAGAACAAAAGCTGCCACCAGTGCAGGCTTCGGCCTACACTCTGCTCCTCTCCTCCTCCTGCTGACCCTGGGCTCAAACACCGCTAGTTTTTGCCCGGAAGTGCTAGCTGCACAGAGAAAAACACCAGCCAATGTGTTAGTGGGGTTCAGCAACGCCAGCTGTTCCCCTGCTGTGTAGCCGGCAACGTGACCTGCAAACGCCATGCAGGCACAGGAACTGAAATTAAAAGGGAACCTGGCCCCACCCCCCCAGGTGTTTCTATGTATAACAGCCACCTAGTACAGCAGTACTGCTGCATTTGTACAAGGTGGCTGACTTTTTCTCCTTGCCCACGTGGAACTCAACACGTACAAAATGTGTCTCATTGAGACCATTCCACTGTCCCTGAGGTGTGACTTTCCTTTGTAATGATACGCAGCACCCCCCTTGGTAGCGTTTCCCGTCTTTTGTCATCATGGTTAGCTGGCTGCGCCTGTGCATCCGCCCTGCTAGAAACAACGCCCCTCGTTGTCATATTTATTTTGTCAGCGAGGGTGTGGTTTATGGGCACGAGCAGTGCATATGTTCGCCTGTCTTAACTCATCTCCTTCCGCCTTCTTCAGACTGTGCGGCCTCCTGGCCGTGGTAGGCGATAAGGGATCAGCTGAGGCCGCCCAGTCTGGAGCAGGTGTAAGGACATGTGTAAGCGGCAAACCTATTTACTGCACAAGGCCACGAATCCCAGCCACGCAGTGTGATTTTTTGAAAACACACTGTGGGTCTGGGATTCATGTCCATCGCTAACCGCAACGGCCGACATGAAATGAGGTCAGAAGACAGGAAGCGCTCACAGCGCATGGCCAAGGGATCACAATAGCGCAGACTCCTGTACAGCAAATAACAACGCTCAGGAATCTGCGCCCAGTACCTAGGTGCAAATTTTGACACCTGTGCTGCGTCTCGTTAAAAAGACAAGTCACGCCTCCACAACTGTTTGACAGTATAATGGGCTAAATAGTGTACGTGTTTTAGTCAGCGTGTGCAAGGAGCAAAACAAATAGAGCAACCTTTTACTTGTGCAGCATTAATGCTGCACAAGGTGTGGCTCTTGTACCTTGCAACACCTGAGGGGGGGGTTAAAGGTAACCTTTGAAATTGGTTCAACTAGGCTTCGGCCTACACTCTGCTCCTCTACTCCTCCTGCTGACCCTGGGCTCAAACACCGCTAGTTTTTGCCCGGAAATGCTAGCTGCACAGAGAAAAACACCAGCCAATGTGTTAGTGGGGTTCAGCACCGCCAGCTGTTCCCCTGCTGTGTAGTCGGCAACGTGTCCAGCACAAGCCACGCTGGCACAACCGACCAAAAGCTGCCACCAGTGCAGGCTTCGGCCTACACTTTGCTCCTCTCCTCCTCCTGCTGACCCTGGGCTCAAACAACGCCAGTTTCTGCCCGGACATGCTAGCTGCACAGAGAAAAACACCAGCCAATGTGTTAGTGGGGTTCAGCACCGCCTGCTGTTCCCCCGCTGTGTAGCCGGCATCGTGTCCAGCACAAGCCACGCTGGCACAACCGACCAAAAGCTGCCACCAGTGCAGGCTTCGGCCTACACTTTGCTCCTCTCCTCCTCCTGCTGACCCTGGGCTCAAACAACGCCAGTTTCTGCCCGGACATGCTAGCTGCACAGAGAAAAACACCAGCCAATGTGTTAGTGGGGTTCAGCAACGCCAGCTGTTCCCCTGCTGTGTAGCTTGCAACGTGACCTGCAAACGCCACGCAGGCACATGAACTGAAATTGAAGGGAGCCTGCCCCCCACCCACAGGTGTTTCTATGTATATCAGCCACCTTGTACAGCAGTACTGCTGCATTTGTACGAGGTGGCTGACTTTTTCTCCTTGCCCACGTGGAACTCAACACGTACAAAATGTGTCTCATTAGAGACCATTACAATGTCCCTGAGGTGTGACTTTCCTTTGTAATGACACGCAGCACCCCAATTGTTAGCGCTGCCCGTCTCCTGACATCATTGGTTGGCTGGCTGTGCCTGTGCGTCCCCCCTGCCCGACACAACGCCCCCCGTTGTCTCATATATTTTGACTGCGAGGGTGTGATTGATGGGCACGAGCAGTGCATATGTTCCCCTGTTTTCACTCCCCTCCTTCCGCCTTCTTCTGACTGTGCGGCCTCATGGCCGCGGCATGCGATAAGGGATCAGCTGAGGCCGCCCAGTCTGAAGCAGGTGTAAGGACATGTGTGAGCGGCGAACATATTTACTGCACAAGGCCACGAATCCCAGCACCGCAGTGTGACTTTAGGAAAAGCCACTGTGGGTCTGGGATTTATGGCCATCGTTAACCGCACCGGCCAACATGAAATGAGGTCATGAGACGGCCTGCACTAACAGGGTATTGCCAAGGGATAACACAAGAGCGCAGACTCCTGTACAGCAAATAACAACGCTCAGGAATCTGCGCCCAGTACCTAGGTGCAAATTTTGACACCTGTGCTGCGTCTCGTTAAAAAGACAAGTCACGCCTCCACAACTGTTTGACAGTATAATGGGCTAAATAGTGTACGTGTTTAATTCAGCGTGTGCAAGGAGCAAAATTAAATAGAGCAACCTTTGACTTGTGCATCATTAATGCTGTTCAAGGTGTGGCTCTTGTACCTTGCAACACCTGAGGGGGGGGTTAAAGGTAACCTTTGAAATTGGTTCAACTAGGCTTCGGCCTACACTCTGCTCCTCTACTCCTCCTGCTGACCCTGGGCTCAAACACCGCTAGTTTTTGCCCGGAAATGCTAGCTGCACAGAGAAAAACACCAGCCAATGTGTTAGTGGGGTTCAGCACCGCCAGCTGTTCCCCTGCTGTGTAGTCGGCAACGTGTCCAGCACAAGCCACGCTGGCACAACAGAACAAAAGCTGCCACCAGTGCAGGCTTCGGCCTACACTTTGCTCCTCTCCTCCTCCTGCTGACCCTGGGCTCAAACAACGCCAGTTTCTGCCCGGACATGCTAGCTGCACAGAGAAAAACACCAGCCAATGTGTTAGTGTGGTTCAGCACCGCCAGCTGTTCCCCCGCTGTGTAGCCGGCATCGTGTCCAGCACAAGCCACGCTGGCACAACCGACCAAAAGCTGCCACCAGTGCAGGCTGCGGCCTACACTTTGCTCCTCTCCTCCTCCTCCTGCTGACCCTGGGCTCTAACACCGCTAGTTTTTGCCCGGACATGCAATCTGCACAGAGAAAAACACCAGTCAATGTGTCAGTGGGGTTCAGCAACGCCAGCTGTTCCCCTGCTGTGTAGCTTGCAACGTGACCTGCAAACGCCACGCAGGCACATGAACTGAAATTGAAGGGAGCCTGCCCCCCACCCCCCCAGGTGTTTCTATGTATAACAGCCACCTTGTACAGCAGTACTGCTGCATTTGTACAAGGTGGCTGACTTTTTCTCCTTGCACACGTGGAACTCAACAAGTACAAAATGTGTCTCATTACAGACCATTACAATGTCCCTGAGGTGTGACTTTCCTTTTTAATGACACGCAGCACCCCCATTGTTAGCGCTGCCCGTCTCCTGACATCATTGGTTGGCTGGCTGTGCCTGTGCGTCCCCCCTGCCCGACACAACGCCCCCCGTTGTCTCATATATTTTGACTGCGAGGGTGTGATTGATGGGCACGAGCAGTGCATATGTTCCCCTGTTTTCACTCCCCTCCTTCCGCCTTCTTCTGACTGTGCGGCCTCATGGCCGCGGCATGCGATAAGGGATCAGCTGAGGCCGCCCAGTCTGAAGCAGGTGTAAGGACATGTGTGAGCGGCGAACATATTTACTGCACAAGGCCACGAATCCCAGCACCGCAGTGTGACTTTAGGAAAAGCCACTGTGGGTCTGGGATTTATGGCCATCGTTAACCGCACCGGCCAACATGAAATGAGGTCATGAGACGGCCTGCACTAACAGGGTATTGCCAAGGGATAACACAAGAGCGCAGTTTCCTGTACTGCAAATAACAACGGTAAGGAATCTGCGCACAGCACCTAGGTGTAAATTTGTACACCTGTGCTGCGTCTCCTTAAAAAGACTAGTAGTCACGCCTCCACTACTGTTTGACAGTATAATGGGCTAAATAGTGTACGTGTTTAATTCAGCGTGTGCAAGGAGCAAAATTAAATAGAGCAACCTTTGACTTGTGCATCATTAATGCTGTTCAAGGTGTGGCTCTTGTACCTTGCAACACCTGAGGGGGGGGGGTTAAAGGTAACCTTTGAAATTGGTTCAACTAGGCTTCGGCCTACACTCTGCTCCTCTACTCCTCCTGCTGACCCTGGGCTCAAACACCGCTAGTTTTTGCCCGGAAATGCTAGCTGCACAGAGAAAAACACCAGCCAATGTGTTAGTGGGGTTCAGCACCGCCAGCTGTTCCCCCGCTGTGTAGCCGGCATCGTGTCCAGCACAAGCCACGCTGGCACAACCGACCAAAAGCTGCCACCAGTGCAGGCTTCGGCCTACACTTTGCTCCTCTCCTCCTCCTCCTGCTGACCCTGGGCTCTAACACCGCTAGTTTTTGCCCGGACATGCAATCTGCACAGAGAAAAACACCAGTCAATGTGTCAGTGGGGTTCAGCAACGCCAGCTGTTCCCCTGCTGTGTAGCTTGCAACGTGACCTGCAAACGCCACGCAGGCACATGAACTGAAATTGAAGGGAGCCTGCCCCCCACCCACAGGTGTTTCTATGTATAACAGCCACCTTGTACAGCAGTACTGCTGCATTTGTACGAGGTGGCTGACTTTTTCTCCTTGCCCACGTGGAACTCAACACGTACAAAATGTGTCTCATTAGAGACCATTACAATGTCCCTGAGGTGTGACTTTCCTTTGTAATGACACGCAGCACCACCCTTGTTAGCGCTGCCCGTCTTTTGACATCATTGGTTAGCTGGCTGCGCCTGTGCATCTCCCCTGCTCGAAACAACGCCCCTCGGTGTCTTATTTTTTTGGACAGCGAGGGTGTGATTGATGGGCATGTGCAGTGCATATGTTTGCCTGTGTTCACTCATCTCCTTCCGCCTTCTTCAGACTGGGTGTCCTCATGGCCTCGGCAGGCGATAAGGGATCAGATGAGGCCGTCCAGTCTGAAGCAGGTGTAAGGACATGTGTGAGCGGCAAACATATTTACTGCACCAGGGCACGAATCCCAGCACCGCAGTGTGATTTTTTAAAAACACACTGTGGGTCTGGGATTCATGTCCATCGCTAACCGCAACGGCCAACATGAAATGAGGTCATAAGACAGGAAGCGCTCACAGCGCATGGCCAAAGGATCACAAGAGCGCAGACTCCTGTACAGCAACTAACAACGCTCAGGAAGCTGCGCCCATGCAAAAAGGTGTTGTTTTCGACACCTGTGCTGCTTTTCTTTAAAAAGACAAGTCACGCCTCCACTACTGTTAAACAGTATAATGGGCTAAATAGTCTACGTGTTGCATTCAGCTTGTGCAAGTAGACAAATTAATAGAGCAACCTTTTACTTGTGCAGCATTAATGCTGCAGAAGGAGTGGCTCTTGTTCTTTGTAACACCTGAGGGGGGGTTAAAGGTAACCTTTGAAATTGGTTCAACTAGGCTTCGGCCTACACTCTGCTCTTCTCCTCCTCCTGCTGACCCTGGGCTCTAACAACGCTAGTTTTTGCCCGGAAATGCTAGCTGCACAGAGAAAAACACCAGCCAATGTGTTAGTGGGGTTCAGCAACGCCAGCTGTTCCCCCGCTGTGTAGCCGGCATCGTGTCCAGCACAAGCCACGCTGGCACAACCGACCAAAAGCTGCCACCAGTGCAGGCTTCGGCCTACACTTTGCTCCTCTCCTCCTCCTCCTGCTGACCCTGGGCTCAAACACCGCTAGTTTTTGCCCGGAAATGCTAGCTGCACAGAGAAAAACACCAGCCAATGTGTTAGTGGGGTTCAGCAACGCCAGCTGTTCCCCCGCTGTGTAGCCGGCATCGTGTCCAGCACAAGCCACGCTGGCACAACCGACCAAAAGCTGCCACCAGTGCAGGCTTCGGCCTACACTTTGCTCCTCTCCTCCTCCTCCTGCTGACCCTGGGCTCAAACACCGCTAGTTTTTGCCCGGAAATGCTAGCTGCACAGAGAAAAACACCAGCCAATGTGTTAGTGGGGTTCAGCAACGCCAGCTGTTCCCCCGCTGTGTAGCCGGCATCGTGTCCAGCACAAGCCACGCTGGCACAACCGACCAAAAGCTGCCACCAGTGCAGGCTTCGGCCTACACTTTGCTCCTCTCCTCCTCCTCCTGCTGACCCTGGGCTCAAACACCGCTAGTTTTTGCCCGGAAATGCTAGCTGCACAGAGAAAAACACCAGCCAATGTGTTAGTGGGGTTCAGCACCGCCAGCTGTTCCCCTGCTGTGCAGCTTGCAACGTGACCTGCAAACGCCACGCAGGCACATGAACTGAAATTGAAGGGAGCCTGGCCCCCACCCCCAGGTGTTTCTATGTATAACAGCCACCTTGTACAGCAGTACTGCTGCATTTGTACAAGGTGGCTGATGTTTTCTCCTTGCCCACGTGGAACTCAACACGTACAAAATGTGTCTCTTTGAGACCATTCCACTGTCCCTGAGGTGTGACTTTCCTTTCTAATGATACGCAGCACCCCCCTTGGTAGCGCTTCCCGTCTTCTGACATCATTGGTTGGCTACTTGCGCCTGTTCGTCCGCCCTGCCTGAATAAAATGCTCCTCGTTGTCTTAATTATTTTGACTGCGAGGGTGTGATTGATGGGCACGAGCAGTGCATATCTTCGCCTGTCTTAACTCATCTCCTTCAGCCTTCTTCAGACTGTGCAGCCTCATGGCCGCGGCATGCGAGAAGGGATCAGCAGAGGCCGCCCAGTCTGAAGCAGGTGTAAGGACGTGTGTGAGCGGCCAAAATATTTACTGCTCAAGGCCACGAATCCC
The DNA here is from genome assembly GCF_032444005.1 of Ranitomeya imitator. Classification (NCBI taxonomy): domain Eukaryota; kingdom Metazoa; phylum Chordata; class Amphibia; order Anura; family Dendrobatidae; genus Ranitomeya; species Ranitomeya imitator. Next base: position 546,216,898 of record NC_091285.1, read on the forward strand.
AGCACCGCAGTGTGGCTTTATGAAAAGACACTGTGGGTCTGGGATTTATGGCCATCGTTAACCGCACCGGCCAACATGAAATGATGTCATAAGATGGGCAGCGCTAACAGGGCATTGCCAAGGGATAACACAAGAGCGCAGACTCCTGTACAGCAAATAACAACGCTCAGGAAGCTGCTCCAAGCACCAAGGCGTTATTTTGGACACCTGTGCTGCGTCTCATCAAAAAACCAAGTCACGCATCCACTACAGTTTGACTGTAGAATGGGGTAAATTGTGTATGTCTTTCATTCAGCGTGTGCAAGTAGACAAATTAATAGAGCAACCTTTCACTTGTGCAGCATTAATACTGCACAAGGTGTGTCTCTTGTACTTTGTAACACCTGAGGGGGGGGTTAAAGGTTTCCTTTGAAATTGGTTCAACTAAGCTTCGGCCTACACTCTGCTCCTCTCCTCCTCCTCCTGCTTCAACACGGGCTCTAACATCGCTAGTTTTTGCCCGCAAGTGCTAGCTGCACAGAGAAAAACACACGCCATTGTGTTAGTGGGGTTCAGCAACGCCAGCTGTTCCCCCAGTGTGTAGCCGGCAAAGTGTCCTGCAAACGCAACGCAGACACAAAGCTGCCTCCAGTGCAGGCTTCGGCCTACACTCATCTCCCCCTGCTTACCCTTTGCTCCAACACCGCTAGTTGGGGCTCTAGGAAGACAATCTTTAATAGGCAAGGCAACGCATCCGGGTTCCAGCACCGCCAGCTGGTTCTCGGCAGTGTTCTTGTCACAGGTACTCCCTCGTGCCAAGCCTGGTTTCAGCACCGTCAGCTGTTTCCGGGTTGTGTCAACTTCACTGAGACGCCTATGCTTGCCCCGTCGTGGTGCGGTCGAGTTAGCCAACTCCAGGGTGCCTCCAGTTTAGGAGCTTCCTATGTGGGCTGCGTGAACTGGTAGTCAAGGCTGGTTCTGTAGTGCCAGTAGGCCCAGCTCCCCCTGTAGGACTGTTGGGGTTCGGTAACTGCGGCTGCCTCGCGGCCTAGCTGTTCTCTCCTCTCCTGTGGGCCTTGGGGTCCACCACCTGGTTCCAGCACCGTCAGCTGGTTCCGGGCCGAGCCTTTGGCTTAGGTGCCTCCTCCTGGGTATCCGAGTTCCGCCAACGCCAGGCGGTCCTTGTAGTGCTTTTAAGCGCGGGCACCTACAGCTTAGTAACCGGGTTCCAGCACCGTCAGCTGGTCCTCGGTCGTGCCATTGGCTCTTGCACACTGGGGCAACGCATCCGGGTTCCAGCACCGCCAGCTGGTTCTCGGCAGTGTTTTTGTCACAGGTACTCCCTCGTGCCAAGCCTGGTTTCAGCACCGTCAGCTGTTTCCGGGTTGTGTCAAGCTCACTGAGACACCTATGCTTGCCTCGTCGTGGGTGCGGTCGGGTTAGCCAACTCCAGGGTGCCTCCAGTTTAGGAGCTTCCTATGTGGGCTGCGTGAACTGGTAGTCAAGGCTGGTTCTGTAGTGCCAGTAGGCCCAGCTCCCCCTGTAGGACTGTTGGGGTTCGGTAACTGCGGCTGCCTCGCGGCCTAGCTGTTCTCTCCTCTCCTGTGGACCTTCGGGTCCACCACCTGGTTCCAGCACCGTCAGCTGGTTCCGGGCCGAGCCTTTGGCTTAGGTGCCTCCTCCTGGGTATCCGAGTTCCGCCAACGCCAGGCGGTCCTTGGTAGTGCTTTTAAGCGCGGGCACCTACAGCTTAGTAACCGGGTTCCAGCACCGTCAGCTGGTCCTCGGTCGTGCCATTGGCTCTTGCACACTGGGGCAACGCATCCGGGTTCCAGCACCGCCAGCTGGTTCTCGGCAGTGTTTTTGTCACAGGTACTCCCTCGTGCCAAGCCTGGTTTCAGCACCGTCAGCTGTTTCCGGGTTGTGTCAAGCTCACTGAGACACCTATGCTTGCCTCGTCGTGGTGCGGTCGGGTTAGCCAACTCCAGGGTGCCTCCAGTTTAGGAGCTTCCTATGTGGGCTGCGTGAACTGGTAGTCAAGGCTGGTTCTGTAGTGCCAGTAAGGCCCAGCTCCCCCTGTAGGACTGTTGGGGTTCGGTAACTGCGGCTGCCTCGCGGCCTAGCTGTTCTCTCCTCTCCTGTGGGCCTTGGGGTCCACCACCTGGTTCCAGCACCGTCAGCTGGTTCCGGGCCGAGCCTTTGGCTTAGGTGCCTCCTCCTGGGTATCCGAGTTCCCGCCAACGCCAGGCGGTCCTTGGTAGTGCTTTTAAGCGCGGGCACCTACAGCTTAGTAACCGGGTTCCAGCACCGTCAGCTGGTCCTCGGTCGTGCCATTGGCTCTTGCACACTGGGGCAACGCATCCGGGTTCCAGCACCGCCAGCTGGTTCTCGGCAGTGTTTTTGTCACAGGTACTCCCTCGTGCCAAGCCTGGTTTCAGCACCGTCAGCTGTTTCCGGGTTGTGTCAAGCTCACTGAGACACCTATGCTTGCCTCGTCGTGGTGCGGTCGGGTTAGCCAACTCCAGGGTGCCTCCAGTTTAGGAGCTTCCTATGTGGGCTGCGTGAACTGGTAGTCAAGGCTGGTTCTGTAGTGCCAGTAGGCCCAGCTCCCCCTGTAGGACTGTTGGGGTTCGGTAACTGCGGCTGCCTCGCGGCCTAGCTGTTCTCTCCTCTCCTGTGGACCTTCGGGTCCACCACCTGGTTCCAGCACCGTCAGCTGGTTCCGGGCCGAGCCTTTGGCTTAGGTGCCTCCTCCTGGGTATCCGAGTTCCGCCAACGCCAGGCGGTCCTTGGTAGTGCTTTTAAGCGCGGGCACCTACAGCTTAGTAACCGGGTTCCAGCACCGTCAGCTGGTCCTCGGTCGTGCCATTGGCTCTTGCACACTGGGGCAACGCATCCGGGTTCCAGCACCGCCAGCTGGTTCTCGGCAGTGTTTTTGTCACAGGTACTCCCTCGTGCCAAGCCTGGTTTCAGCACCGTCAGCTGTTTCCGGGTTGTGTCAAGCTCACTGAGACACCTATGCTTGCCTCGTCGTGGTGCGGTCGGGTTAGCCAACTCCAGGGTGCCTCCAGTTTAGGAGCTTCCTATGTGGGCTGCGTGAACTGGTAGTCAAGGCTGGTTCTGTAGTGCCAGTAGGCCCAGCTCCCCCTGTAGGACTGTTGGGGTTCGGTAACTGCGGCTGCCTCGCGGCCTAGCTGTTCTCTCCTCTCCTGTGGGCCTTGGGGTCCACCACCTGGTTCCAGCACCGTCAGCTGGTTCCGGGCCGAGCCTTTGGCTTAGGTGCCTCCTCCTGGGTATCCGAGTTCCGCCAACGCCAGGCGGTCCTTGGTAGTGCTTTTAAGCGCGGGCACCTACAGCTTAGTAACCGGGTTCCAGCACCGTCAGCTGGTCCTCGGTCGTGCCATTGGCTCTTGCACACTGGGGCAACGCATCCGGGTTCCAGCACCGCCAGCTGGTTCTCGGCAGTGTTCTTGTCACAGGTACTCCCTCGTGCCAAGCCTGGTTTCAGCACCGTCAGCTGTTTCCGGGTTGTGTCAACTTCACTGAGACGCCTATGCTTGCCCCGTCGTGGTGCGGTCGAGTTAGCCAACTCCAGGGTGCCTCCAGTTTAGGAGCTTCCTATGTGGGCTGCGTGAACTGGTAGTCAAGGCTGGTTATGTAGTGCCAGTAGGCCCAGCTCCCCCTGTAGGACTGTTGGGGTTCGGTAACTGCGGCTGCCTCGCGGCCTAGCTGTTCTCTCCTCTCCTGTGGGCCTTCGGGTCCACCACCTGGTTCCAGCACCGTCAGCTGGTTCTCGGCAGTGTCTTTTGCTCTTGTACCTTCTGCTCCCCATCCTGGTTCCAGTACCGTCAGCTGGTTCCGGGCAGAGCCTTTGGCTTAGGTGCCTCCTTCTGGGTATCCAAGTTCCACCAACGTCAGGTGGTCCTTGGTAGTGCTTTCAGGCACGGGTACCTCCTGCTTAGTAACCGGGTTCCAGTAACGTCAGCTGGTCCTCGGTAGTTCCATTGGCTCTTGGACCTTCGGCTACCCATCCGGGTTCCAGTACCGTCAGCTGGTTCTCGGCAGTGTCTTTTGCTCTTGTACCTTCTGCTCCCCATCCTGGTTCCAGTAACGTCAGCTGGTTCCGGGCAGAGCCTTTGGCTTAGGTGCCTCCTTCTGGGTATCCGAGTTCCGTCAACGTCAGGCGGTCCTTGGTAGTGCTTTTTAGCACGGGTACCTCCTGCTTAGTAACCGGGTTCCAGTAACGTCAGCTGGTCCTCGGTAGTTCCATAGGCTCTTGAACCTTCGGGTAGCCATCCGAGTTCCAGTTCCATCAGCTGGTTCTTGGCATTTTCTCAGCCTTCTTGTACCTTCTGCTACATTTCCAAGTTGAAGACCCTAACGTCGACGACCCGGAAGACCACCACGATGACGACGACACGGAAGACCACCCCGATGACGACGACGACGACGGCGGAGACGACGACGGCGGAGATGACGACACTGGAGACGACGACCCTGGAGACGACAACATGGAAGACCGAGAAGCAGAAGAACAAGAGGCTGCAGAACAAAGAGCAGAA